>NC_070595.1:1780000-1932500 GCF_027409825.1 Scomber japonicus | reverse complement strand
GAAAGATGTTGTATCAATTCCATATGTGGTAACTTATTGGAACACCTTTCTTAATAACCTTGACTGGAAAAAGATTTGGAACTTGCCAGCTAGATATATGATAAATAATCAAATGAAAGAAGTATCTTTTAAAATAATTCACAGATTTTACCCAATAAATTTTTTTTTACAACGATTCAAAAAGTGTATAGATGTAAATTCCTCCTTCTGTGAAGGAAACCCTGAAGATGTTTTTCATTTATTTTGGTCTTGCCCCTCCTCTACCAAATTATGGGAAGATATTGCAACTTGATTTCTACTTATATTGAACCACATTTTTCTTTTTGTTTTGAACATATATTGTTTGGCTTCATCGATTATCCATCTGCAAAAAAACCCCAACTATTTTATATCATTAACCTTATTATAGCCTACATTTAGCCAAATGGCATATCCACAAATGTCTATACACTAATCAGAAACCTCTCTTTTCCATCTTTGAAAATGAAGCCAAACAATATATTAAAACTATTAAACATTCCACTAATATAAAAGCCATTAAGACTTTTAATTTATGTGCTCTCTTTAATGTATTTGTATAATTGTAATATGATATTTTGAAATATTGCCTCTGAATGTGGCAGTTGTCATTGCACAAAAAAAAAAAAGCTGTCCGATAATGTCACAATGGTCCTCCAGTTCTATGGAGTTTATTCCCTATCTTAATTCAAGAGCATATTAAATGGATTTGAGAGCAGTATTTATTGATTTCATGCTCAGATTTTGTGATATTTTCTCTCAAAACTCTGCTCTCACACTCAAATTTGCTCTGTGCATGCTCGCACTGTGTCCTCACACTCGGTTACAACACTGCTCACACAGATTTCCTGCGCTCAAACTCAAGTTCTTCCTCTCGCGCTCAGGGAACTTGTGCTCACGGATCTCTGCTCTGCTCTCGGATGTTTTGTGGATCAAAGCTGTCAACCAATCGAAGGCCGGCTAGTATTGACCAATCAGACTAATAAAGTTGTTCATGCAACTGTTGCATGCATACCTGTGTAGTAATATTTGGTAACAGTTTGTTACAAACTGAAAAATAGTTAAAAAGGGGTAGGAAATTAAAACGCTTTTTTACTATTATAATACAATATAGCTATTTTAATGAAAATCACGGACGATTGTGTATTTATTAAATGATATTTTATTCCAACAGTGGTCAAAAAAATTAAAGAAACCACATTTATTCTAGTACTGGAGGTCAGGAGTGGATAAACCCGGTTGAAAGAGTGCCCGCCCGTATGCGACGCTCCTCGAAGAACAGCGAGCGCACCCATAAATAAACAGGGACAGTCTGATTGGTCAATACTAGCCGGCCTTCGATTGGTTGACAGCTTTGATCCACAAAAAATCCGAGAGCAGAGCAGAGATCCGTGAGCACAAGTTCCCTGAGTGCAAGAGGAAGAACTTGAGTTTGAGCGCAGGAAATCTGTGCGAGCAGCGTTATGGGAGGCCGTTTAGGGTGAAAACATTGAAATATGTGCACACACACATTGAAAACGTGCACACACACACTGAAAACGTGCACACACATAGAAAACGTGCACACACGCACATTGACAATGTGCACACACACACGTTGAAAACGTGCACACACACATTGACTGCTCATAAATCTTTTAATCTTTTAATCATTCACCCTGCCTGATTTTATTTTGAAAAGATGGCGGTGCCTTCCTGTTACATTGAAACAACTTCCGGCGCACTGAGATTTTACACGCACACTCAGATACACACACACACACACAGTAGCCTATATCCCGCTGTGTGAGAAGGTGATAGAGTATGGAAATTTTCAGTGCGTGTTTGCACATCATGTCAATGTGTGTGTGCACGTTTTCAACGTGTGTGTGCACATTGACAATGTGTATGTGCACATTGTCAATGTGCGTGTGTGCACGTTTTCAATGTGTGTGCACGTTTTCAATGTGTGTGTGCACATTTTCAACACGTATGTGCACATATTTCAATGTTTTCACCCTAAACGGCCTCCCATACAGCGTTGTAACCGAGTGTGAGGACACAATGCGAGCATGCACAGAGAAAATTTGAGTGCGAGAGCAGAGTTTTGAGAGAAAATATCACAAAATCAATAAATACTGCTCTCAAATCCATTTAATATGCTCTTGAATTAAGATAGGGAATAAACTCCATACATTTAATATGCTCTTGAATTAAGATAGGGAATAAACTCCATACCAGTTCGGCCATGATACTAGCTACTGGTTTATTTAGCTGTCTACTCTGTGTCTCCCCCAGCCACTTACCAACAACTCCAACACTGCTTGCTGGCGACTTGCTTGTTCTAGAAATACGTCATTGGTGTAGACACTTGTCACTCAAACGTGCCTGACCAATGGGGAAGCAATTTAATTTTGCATTTGAACACTTTTTTTTTTGTGATTGAAAATGTTTTTTTGATTGAAGCAACTTTTTGAGATTGTATAATAAAGACACGAATGTCCTACCCATAATATATCCCGAACACAAAAAAAATTACTTCAATCAAAAAATATTTTCAATGAAAAAAAACCCTTCACTTCAATCAAAAAAACCTTTTTCAATCAAAGAAAAAAAGGTGTTTTTGGGGGGTCTCAAATTTTCTCAAACATTTTTTCTTTTATTGAAAGAGTTTTTTTTGATTGAAGTGAATGTTTTTTTTATTGAAAATATATTTTTTGATTGAAGCAACCTTTTTTTTTTTGATTGAATAATAAAGACACAAATCTACCTTCATAAAATACCCCCCAAAATGGGATTTTTCATTATACAACGTTAACAATGCAGATGAATTAAATACTCTGATTATACTGACACATGTATGAAACAGACCCCCGACTGTCAAGTGAAGCGCGTTTGCTTGACAACGTGGCGGTTAAAAGCCAATAAGAATGTATCATGAAGAACTTTACGACTACGTCCTACACGTTATTGGTTACAATCTCTTTTAGGGTGCTAGTGATTGGTTATCTGAACAACAGAGCCCGCCTCCATGATAGTGGTATTTATTGGCGCAGAATGCCAACGCGGCCTGTGTTAGAGCTGCTATACGCAAGCTGGACAGGGAGGTGTAAAAGAAACTGCAGAAAAAGTGGTGAGTGACTTTTGTGCTTGTAAATTGTTGCTTCTGAAGGACTCTGGTTACTGTTTCTTGAAGCCCTTGTGGCTCCGCTGTCACACAGAGCTCAGTTGATAACTTGCGTCATCCTGGAGCAAAATGTAGGAGAATATGTGACAGTGTGTGTAACGATGTTGCTAGAAGAGGGGAAATGTTTTTTTAAAATGTCTGCTGTAGCCCTATTTGTGTAATTTTATGAATAATTATCTATTTAGATTTAAATGGGAGAAACTGTCTGGATTTTGTATGTATTTTTGTGTAAAGCAAGATTTCTTTAAAAGTCCTGCTGCAGTTCTCATGGCTGTCTAGCTCACACAATTACACAAAATTACACACAAAAGAAATGAACTTACAAAAACAGTGTGTCTCCACAGTACATTTGGCAGTCTTTCATTCCAAGAATTTCATTCAGTTAAATAAACAGCAGTTGTTTTTTTTAAGTTTCTGAACAATTTTCTTGCTTATTCTCATTCTAGTTTTATGTTTTGGTGAGCAAAAGGCAATTTTTCTATTCTACTTTATCAAGCAGTTTGTGTTTCCTGTCTCACTGTGTTTCTGCCACCACACCATGCTCTGCTCTCTTCTCTCCCTTTGTGTCTTTGCTACACCCCACTCCCTCCTCTCTCTTTTTTTTTTTCATTTCTATCCTACCCCTCACTAATCAGCTATGATGCTCCTGAAGTCACTAGCATCCCTGTGCATTTTGGCTGCTGTCGCCTTTGCTGTCCCTGCTCAGGAGAAGCGCATCCATCACCATGGTGATCTGAGTGACCATGCCCATGATGATGCTCACGGCTTCCAGTACGACCATGAAGCCTTCCTTGGCAAGGAGGAGGCAAAGACCTTTGACCAGCTGACCCCTGAGGAGAGCAAAGACAGATTGGCGTAGGTTCTGCTTACCTTCAGCATACTTTCTGTGAGATACCTGTCTCTAAAACTTCTAGAATAATGGGGAAAAAAATCAGCATTATAATTCAGTTGGGTTCTGATCAAAATCAGGGAGATGGATAAGAATACATTTATTGAGCCCACAGTGGGGAAAATTCATTGCTACAGAAGCTCAAAAAATAGTGATATAGAAAAAAACAAAAAGTAAACAATAATTATGTAAACAAAAATTATATATATATATATATATATGTATGTATGTGTATGTATATATGTGTATATATATATATACATACACACACATATACATATATATATATGTGTGTGTGTATATATATATATGTATGTATATATGTGTGTGTGTGTGTGTGTGTGTGTGTGTGTGTGTGTATATATACACACACAATAAAATTTAAAAAAATTAATAAATAAAGGAAAAAGTGCAACTATAGTGCAGCATTAGTACAGTCTGCAGTTGGAATGAATGACCTGTGGAAGCGCTCCTTCTTACACTTGGGGTGTATTGCGCTGAAGGAGCTGCTGAAGGCCTCACAGTCAGATGCAGAGGGTGAGAGGTGTTGTCCATGATGGAGGACAGTTTGGCTAAAACCCTCCTCTCTCCCACCACCTCTATAAGGGCAGGGGGCAGCCACAGACTGAGCTAGCTCTTTTAATCAGTCTATTGAGTCTATTCTTGTCTCGCTATCGCAGTAGTGATATAAAATACTCAAATGATGACCATATCTTCCATATTGTAAATAAGAAAATAGTTACTGTTGCCTAGTGTTGTCAGGGAAACAGCAAGTGAAACACAGCTTTTCAGTCTGGGGTTCTGGCATTCTTAATCGTATCCATAACCATGACCCCCCCCCCCCACCTCCCACCCCCCCTTCCACACACAGGAAGATTGTGGATCGCATTGACACTGACAAGGATGGCTACATCAGCCATACAGAGCTACATTACTGGATCAAGCACCGACAGAGGAGGTACATCGAGGAGAACGTGAACAAACACTGGAAGGATTATGACATGAACAAAGATGGCAAGATAGGCTGGGAGGAGTACAAAAACACCACCTACGGTTTCTATCTAGGTAAATCTGTGTTAGAAAGATGTACCTCCATTATCCATTTACTGATCAAACTCTTTTATTCTCTTTTTGTGTTTCTTTGCCTGATTTTTACTTCTTCTACATGTCCTCCTTTACCACCTTTTTCCTCCTTTCCGTTTCCTGCTTTTCTTATTAGTGCTAAGAGTTGAGAATGAACCTTCATGTTCAGCTTGAAAAAAAGTGTCATGGCAATACCATGTCATCTCAAGTTCTGTTTAGTTGTGGTTCTCTGGAGCTTTAATATCATGATCTTCATCAGCAGATGGAATTTGCTCAGTTGTCTCATGATTTCATTGACTTAATCAAAAAATGTACTTTTTTAAGAATGTTTTCAAGCCTTAGATTACTTAAATTGCCCCAGAAATGCCCCAGAAGACACTGTTCATACAGAACACCAGAATGCCTGTAGTGCTTAAAGTTGAATTTGCTGTTTCAGATGAGGAGTTTGATGATGTTGAAGACAAGGCCACCTATAAGTCCATGCTCACCCGGGATGAAAGGCGCTTTAAGACTGCTGACCGAGACGGCGATGGTATTGCTACACGTGAAGAGTTCACTGCCTTTCTTCACCCAGAGGAGTTTGATTACATGAAAGACCTGGTAATACAGGTAGGATATACTCTCTTACCAAGACAGGCTTTGATAACATGGTTTTTTAATGATGATTTGGCTTTGTGGATGGCGTGGTGGGTTTCCAACTGTTGTCACTGTGTCACCATATTTGTACTTTATATTCAGGCTCCCTAGAACATGATCCTCTTGACTTTTCATTAAGTGCCATCATTAGGTCAAAAGTTTCTTTTGACTTTTGTTTATGACCAAATACCTACAAAACTGACATTTCCGTTCTCCTCAGATAATGGTAGTTTTAACAGCTACCACAGTGTTGGAGGAGGGGGTCACTATGAGAACTAAATCATTTTCTCATTTAGGAAACTGTGGAGGACATTGATAAGGACGGTGATGGGAAGGTCAATCTAGATGAATACATTGGTAAGTGACTCCTGTCTTCTCTCTGACCAGCCATGTGCCCCTAACATTGTGGCATTCACTCTTAAATGTGCGTGCACTGCTGCTCCACAGGTGACATGTACACACCAGAGAAAGGGGAGAGAGAGCCTGACTGGGTCCATACAGAGAGGAAACATTTTTCAGAGTTCAGAGATGCCAACAAGGTAAAAGCTGCTCAGCTCTTCACAATTAAAGTGCTTAATCATTTGTGATTATTTTTTTTACAAACATTATATTATTTCATTCCTAAGTTAGAGACAGTTTGCACATGTAATTAGTGATTATTTAGCTGGGTGGGGTCCCAGGCACAGAGGGTCACTTTTTACAAACAAAAATGCAATGAACTGAGAACTTTGCTTTCCAGCTATTGAACTTCCATGAATTTGTGACAGATTAAAGGATATGTTTAAAACTTTTAAAAGATCTCTTCCTAGAATTCTGGGTCCTTGCTCAATCTAAAATGAAATCCCAAAGTTTAATCAAAGCTAACATTAGGTGCGAGCAGTCAAATAGGTGTCAGTTATTTTAGAACAAAGTCCCCTCTGTTTTTCCACAGTTTCCATACAGACCTGTGGTGAAGGGATTTTGTACTGAAAAAGACTAACTTTGGAAGATGCTCACTTGATTGTAAAAAAATAATGGTCAAGATATACTTACTTATAATCCAAAGTCTGGTTCAAGCTCTAAAAACTGGAAAAGCAGGTTTTCTGTTGCAGTTATGTACTTTTCAAGCCTAAACTAGGTTAACCTTGATGACATCATGTCACCATGACATAATCAGGGTTTTTCAGTCGGGGCTCCCCTAGAGCTACAGAAAACATTACACAATGGTTTCACATGTGTAACAATGTTAAGCTTAAATGGATTTTGAATGTGAATGTGTTTATTTTATTAGGTCATACACATTTTGATGGAGATCAGTACTGTATCAGTTGGTTCCACAGTATCAATTTTAGTCTGTTTTAAATCTTTAGTGAATCGTTTATTCAGATGTGTGAGTGAATATTTTTACAGTTAGTCATGTGTTGCAGGATGGTTACCTGGATGCTGGTGAGGTGGCCCACTGGATTTTGCCTGGAGAGGTTGACCATGCTGACAATGAGGCCAAACACTTGATACATGAGACAGACACTGACAAGGTAGATCTTCCACAGCTCAAACTCTCTGCCATAGATATTATACCTTTGACACAGTGTAGAAACTGACCATTTTCCAGAGATGCTAGATGTGTTCAGAGGGATTTTACTGCACACTGGGCAGACATTTAAATCCATAGAAGAGAATGGAAAATGTTAAATCTTATCAGTTTCTTGCTCCTCACAATACCATGCCCTTATTAGGTATTTGATAAATGTAGTGATTCACTGTAGCTGTAGGATGAGTTTCATAGTGAAAAAGATGAAGAGACTAGCAGGTAATAAAGTAATGGAGAATATAGATTAAAATAAGGCTATTCTATATTTTTCTTTTGTCCTCAAATCCCTTGAAAAGAGCCAAACTGACAATGGATTGATCCTTATTGGAGATGCATCCAGGACCTACCACATAATGGTTATCATTGTGCTTGTGTAGTTATAGTCATCATAAAACTATTAACTATAACTATAAAAGGTGATCCAAAACACATCAATGAGTCACACCACTATACTTCATTATCATAAACACATACACACACTGTACTTACTGAGGGGCGACTGTGGCTCAGGAAGTAGAGCTGCTTGTCCATTTTATTGGAAGATCAATTCCAGGCTCCTCTAGTCCACATGGTGAAGTGTCCTTGGGCAAGATACTGAACTACTTACTGCTCCTGATGGCTGCGTCAATCAATCAATCTTTATTTATATAGCACCAAATCACAACAAAAGTCATCTGAAGGCACTTTACACATAGAGCAGGTCTAAACTGTACTCTGTCATTTATTTAAAGAGACCCAACATTCCTACATGAATGTGTGTGAATGTTACTGTAGTTTCCCACTGATGAGCAGGTTGGTACCCTGTGTGGTAGCCCCTGATGACATCAGTGTACAGTATAAGTGCAGCCCACTTGCTAGTCAGTGGGCTTGGGGCTTACAGCCACAGACAGGGAAGGGAAATGGAAGTATTGGGAGATGTGTCTGTGTCATTGTTGGCTTTGGACTTTTCATGGTTTTTTCTTCACACTACAAAATAATAAAAACACAAGCCCTATCCTTTAATGTATGCTATGGCTTCTCCTATTAATAGTCAACACTAATGTAAGAGTACAAAGAGTTGTCAGTATATTAGGTGCACTTAGTCCAATCCAGTTGCCCTGCTATATATCTAATAAAGCTTCTATTCATTTCAGGTCGTCATAGTCATTTGTAATGATAACTCAGTGTAGCTGAAAATCATGACTTGCTCTTTCAATCCCAAATTGAAATAGCAAAACAAAAAACAAAACAAAATAACCAAAAACAATTTAAAAAATAGTAATGTTCATATAATGTACTGCACACTGTACATATTACTGCATGACACTGTACTTAATGTAAATAATAAAAATAGATGGAAATTTAGAGAGTTTTGTCAAAATCATGCTCAAGACTAAAGGCAGACTGATAGTCCATCACTTGTCTGTATTGTCAGGTATATCAATCATCATGGTGGGGTAATTGTATCTTGTAATTGTGAATTAATTACTAACAAGCTTTTTTTCTGTCCTGCTTTCTCTTACTACTCTTTTCATTACCTCCATCATGTATCCCCTCCTTCTCCTTCTCTTAATCAAACCAATGTTGGATGGAATGTGGTGGCCAAACAACAGGACGAGAAAATTACCAAAAAGGAAATTCTGGCCAACTGGAACATGTTTGTGGGCAGCCAGGCAACCAATTACGGTGAAGATTTAACCAAGAAACATGATGAACTTTGATTTCAAGAGGACCCCCTTTGGGTTTATTTTTCATTATGTTGATTACAGTTACAATGTGTTCAGGGTGGGGGTAAAGTGGGGTGGAACTTTCTGACTGTGGTTTATACTGTAATCAAGGGTATAATCATGTACCTTTGTCCACACTTGCATATACACAGAAACTAATCCATTCAAATACAGCATACAGTCACATACTGTGTATGTGAATACAGATGATAGTGATTATCCTATACAAACAGATGTGTCCTTTTTGGTTTATCTACGTGTGCATTTGATTTTGAAATGGCAACTTATAGTTAACATATTGCTGTCCGTATATTTCCAAAATCTGTCCAATATGCACTGACACTTTCTATTGGCCTAGATGTTAGAAAGTTTTTTCAGCGCACAGGGATACATTGTTCTTATATGAATAATATCAGGAGACACAGAATTTTATCAGAGACAAATATGATGGGGTATGCCAGGGGTCATGTGAAGAGTTATGTAAAGCACACAAAGCAGCAAGGGTAAGACCTGAGTTGTTGATTAAAGGGGTGTTTACTGTTGTGTTTGTCTAATAAATAAAGTCTTATTGCTTTTTCTATAAGTGTAGGTTTTATTTTGCACTAACCACTATTGAAACTTAAGTCCCTTTAGCAGACCTTGTTAATAGTATCCTGACACAAACAGAAAAGGTGGAGCTATTTGAAATGAATGAGCTGAGCCAGTTGTCTGTGCACCAGCCATAACAGCGAGTGATGCCTGAACTGAAGCACAGAGCATTTTAAATTGAATTTTGCTCATGTGTATAGCCTACATACATGTACTTATGTACATTGCGATATTTCAGTTTTTATTTTTAATACATTTGCAAGAATTTCTAAAAAACCTTTTTCACTTGTCATTATCAGGTATTGTGCGTAGATTGAGGAAAAAAAGGAATTTAATCAATTTTGGAATAAGGCTGTAACATAAAATGTCGGGGAAGTGAAGGGGTGTGAATACTCTCCGGATGCACTGTATATATGCTCTTGCTTGCAGTGTCATCAGCCAGGCCTATGTGGGTTCAAATTATTTTTGCAGCGTAAGACTTGTGCAGTCCCTCTGTTGTGGCTGGGAGAGAAATATGTTTTAATCTGAGAAGAATAAGTGTAGTGAATCATAGTGTAGTGAAGCAAAATTGCTATGGGAAGATTGTCCTTTCAGCTCTGTGGAGGATATTGGATTGCAGAACACCATGCCTTGCACAGATGGAAGAATTAACCACTTTTTTTGTTTCCATATGTTATCAATCCCTCTCCAAAGTCATCCTCCCATGTTCTTTTAAGATTTGCAGAGATATCAGGATTTAAAGGGTATATTATATTATAAATATAGGACATCTTTGATAAAGATGAAAATTAAGAATTACATTTTTGTAAGGGGACATTTTCGCAAAATATGTTATTGAATGTATTGGTCATGAAATGTCCAAGTAATGAAATCCCATGATCGTTTGACTAAGGAGTGAGTTAATGGGAAGAGGCTCACTCTTCAGCAGATTTAGTTTATACCTTGAGATCTTTACCACATTGTTGTAAAATCTTCAGGATTACAAGGATGGAAAATAATAGTTCTGACATATGTAAAGGAAGAGAAAAGAGTTCAAAGGTCCACTGCACCCAAAGAAGATACTGGAGCACACATTTCACTAAAGCAGTTTATTCAGATGCAAACGACTAATGCTCTCCGTAACTTCATCACAATCAAAAATTAATGGCATGTATTGAAAAAGTGAAATACCATCCTCCATATGCAGAGCAGTCTGGATAGGAGGTAATCAATTAAATATAAATATATTGACAGCACTCACACAAAAATGGAGGTGTTGCAATGTGAAATAATAACAATTTACTCATCACTGAAAATGATAGGTAACAATCCATATCTTAAAAACACCAAATCATCTTAATGGAAATCAAAAGTTGACACGTTCAATTTCTTACATTATCCATCTTAAACACGTTCTCTCTTATATTTAGTGTCTTAACTAATGGTGAAATTGTTGAGAGACTGGACTGATGATACAGACTTACCTGTCTACCAGAGATCTTACACCATTTAAAAAGAAATTTCATGTTCCTCACTCTTATCTCAATCCCTCCATCATTATCTACAGTCATTTGGTAGAAAATGATTAGTCAACAGCCTTATCACATAGCATCCGCACATTGTTAACTGAACACTTTGAGCAGGCTCCACTGAACACTGACCAAGTGGCACACACAATAAGCACAGACAGTTTTGAGCAGGGATGATTGTAGGTTCAGAACTTTAGGAGGGCTCAGCTCCTAATGAGAATGAACACACTACAAGTGTTTAAAAAAATACAATAATAGTTCAGTGTTTCCCACAGAATTTTGAGAGACTATGGTGGGTGCACCTCAAACTGACCCTTTAGGGGGGTCCGGGGGCATGCTCCGTGGAAGAAAATGTTTGTACATTTTTAAGTCAAATGCATTATTTTGGTGCACTCAGAGAGCAGCATTAAGAGGTTATAACTATAAAAATGTCATTTAAGCACTTATTGGACTATTTAAACCAAACATTTGTCTACATTGTTTCAAATAACTAAACTAACTGTCTTTGCTTATCAATAAAAGACTTGACTTCCAGATGACTTAGAAGTGGATACATACAGTACATCAACACTTCACACAAGCATTGCTAATATAACATGGATATTGCTTATGTATGTATATATATATATATATATATATATATATATATATATATATATAATGTATATATTATAATATAATATATATATATATATATATTTATACGCAAAATCTGTGTTATATTAGCAATGCTTGTGTGAAGTGTTGATGTACTGTACTCCAATGCCAGTAACTTGACAGCAGCAGATCCATGGTAACCGGCAAACAAAGAAAAACAAGAGCCAGATTCCTCCAGATGCAAAGCTCAGAGCAATCAGAGAGGAGAAAATGCACATTATTGTCATATAAGTACAAAAAATGCACTTTTAGGAATGATTTCCTGTTTATGTTCTCTTGGTGCAGGAAATGTATTAGGTTGTTGTATTTAAATGAAACTAATCATTTTAAATAATTTTTTGCTTACACTTTTGTTTTTTCTCCATTGAAATAACACAGGAACACTTAACCCCATAGTGTGACTACCAACCCCACGATGGGAATGGTTGTCACATGTACACATGACATATTTGACGGCCCATATCTTTTGAACAGAATCAGCTGAAGGAGATTAAGACCACTGTATTCCTACCTGACACTTTAACTTTTCATTACAAATTAAAAGGGAACCTATTCAGTATATGGTTTATGAGGAATTCAAATTAAAGTAAAAAGTGTGACTATCAACCCTGTTCTCACCTATGATGTAGATGAGAGTCTGAAAGCCTTTCACTCACACAGATGTGACTGAATGGGGCTGTGTCCTGAGGGACATGAGGGTTGTGATACCTGAGAAATGGAGTAAGACTGTGTTAAAAGAGGTGCATTCTGGTTTTTATGGGGATTGTGAAAATGAGGGCCCTTGCACACAAGTACTTATGATGGCCTAAAATTGATACAGATGTTGAGAAGATTGTGTAGAGCATGTGTGTTGTGTTAGGTGAAGCAGAGGATGCCTTGTTAGGTACTTTGGAGTTGACTCCAAACTACACATTGTTTTTGCCAGTCCTTTCTTAGGACACACCTTCATGATACTCCAAGTGGTTGGAAATGTTCGAAATTCTTGTTCACACACTGTATGACTATGGAGTAAATTGTGATGATGTACTGATTATATTTACACCCTTACTTTGGAAAAATGCATTGTTTGGGTTCACTGAATATGACATGAATCTCAGCTCACAGTTTTATTAATTTGTTTATTATTTTGACCAAATTGTATATTCACAGATCCAAATTCTTAAGCAAAGAAAACACATTTTCTGGAGCTGAATGCAGCTGTATCAAACAATACATGACTTCAATTTCTGAATGTACAAACAAAAAAGCTGCTAAGATGCACAACCAATTTAAGTATCACAACATTTTCATTTAACTATGTATTTTCCTAACCTCTGTCTTTATTTTCTTTCATCGGTCACCCTGGCATGTTGCTGATTTTTTTGTACTCAAGTTGTATACACAAAGTACTTTATATTATTGCTGATTGTGTACTTGCAACAATCTTATTCAATTTTTTAAAAAAGTGCTGAAAATGTCCAGCATCACCTCATGAGCCACCACCACTGAACTAATGAGGCAGTTGGTCTCCCGGAGCAACGCAATTCACGTTGGAGGAGTTCAAAAGCTTCATGTCAGCTTTCAAAGTCCTTGGAGAGAAATACATACAAATATTCAAAGGTGGGATGAAAAAGCTTGTTAACACTGCACTTGATGTTTTACTGGAGTGGTATTGCACAAATTGTACTGCAGGTCAATTGCTTGCTGACCTATTCCTGAACAGACATGTGCTACTACTGTCACCTGTAAATGCCGCCTGAACTTTGTCTGCCTGAACACAACGGCCACTGTTGGTAGGAAGCAATACTTTCCACTATGACCAATGTGTGAGGTTTTTCTCTGTGGATGACTCAAAATACCACTGGAGGAGGAAAGAAATGCATTCCTGAAGTGATAATTAAGCAAAAACAGGGTCAGTGTCCAACGAAGTCAGAGGTAAGATACAGAAATCACCTACAGGAGACATGGGCCTAAGTTGAGACTCCGAGGCGCATGTGATCAACTGGTTCAGGACAGAGGCCACTCAATCGCCATCCCTATCACACCCGCCCAACCCAGTGCACTCCAAGGGGACATGTCAACATAGTCCATGGCATGCTGACAGTACAGAGACTTCAGCAGCAGGTTAGGGTCCATGCCGATCATGTAGAGTTAGGAAACAACCAAAACCTCATGACTTTCAGCACACATTAACAGCAGGAAATCTAGCAAAATGGACTGTAGGGTCAAAATATGGATTGTTTCTGTTCTATTCTGTCACTGTTCTATAAAACAAAGGACTGTTTGTTATGAACATGAGAGAATTGATACTTTGTTGTTTAAAAATGTTTTCAAACCAGTTATGTTATACAGCCAGCTTGGTCATATCAGGAATAAGAGACTAGGTATTTTGAGTTATGACCTATGGTAACAGATTACTGCCTACATTCAAAAATTCAAAAATTGATGAAAAGACTGCACATGTGTGACTCACATCAGGTAATGACTCACATCAGGCCCATTGAATATTCAAGGAGTGAACTTACTGGTCTCGCCCACAAGTTCCTGCTTAGCCTATAGACTTGCATTGTGATGATGTAACGGATTGTAAAAGGGTGACATGGGAAAAGTAATTCGTCATTAAGGGTATTATAATAGCACTTTTTCAAATGAGGTTAACTTTAAAAAAGAAAAACAAAGACATGCAACATTGACTGTAGGAGGTTATTCTAATTAAGATAGGTACGTTACAGCAGTACAAGAAACAGCCTAAAGGAGGCATGATGAAGAAATATTTAAATAAACCAACATAACAAATTAAGGAAAGGCTAAATTAAATGGGCCATTCTACTGAATTGGTACAAAGTCAGGGTTGGAAATATATGGATATAAATGTGTCTTTTCCCCAAAACTTTGCATGTATGCAAATTATTAATATCCAGGGTTCACATTTCTAGTGATTGTACAGTTAATTCTCATATTGTATTTTCGGACAGTTTGGGAACATTTTTCCTCTCCCAAAATGTGTCACTAGTGAAACACACAACACATAGAAATGGTTATATTGATCTAAATATACAAGATAATATACAAGATAATAACAAAAATTGATTTACATTTATCTTGTATATTTTAATTTTTTTGCAGTTTTATTAAAAATAGTTCAGAGGTAAAACAACAACAATTACAATTTTAACAATGTTTTAAGTGTAATTCTTTTAATTCATTGTATTTTTAATGTAATCTTTCTTTGTAAAGGACATAAACTTAAGGATCCATTAGTTTTTAACATATATTAAACCAAACACTATTCCTAACATTTTAGATGATGACAATATATTTTACTTTTGACAATCTATCCCATGTTTCAGTCATGACTGCACATTTTCACTAACGAAAATGTTATATTAATAAGAATGATTAAAAGTACTCATAAATACTCATAGTACTCAGAAATGTTCCACATATTGCACATATAGCAGACACTCATCTGACAGGAATTATCTCAAAAGAACATGTCATTATACTTAGATTTCTGTTTACACCTCACTGACAAGCTATTGGATAGTTTGGGTCTTGAGGAGCGGTATCTCCCAAGCATTCATTTCTCTACAAAAAAACAAAAAAACAAAAAAAAAAATACAATTACAATGTAGACTGTTTCAGAATCCCTTTCAGTTTTATTTTTAACAGAATATCTATATAAAAGGATTATTTCGTTTAAAAATGGTGTCAATTAAAAAATAGATTCCAAACTACAGGGCTCTGCAGATTACCAGTCAAGAGCACACAATTATATATTCCTTTCTTTTCCATTTTCTTCTTAAGTATTCTTGGTACTTCACTGGTTCAGCCCTAAACCTTTGTTTTCTCTCAGCCTCTCTGCTCCAGATTTTCCATTTTGTTTTGACATGTTGGTTAACCTTAGAAATCATTATTGAGATCATTATTGACACATTTTAACATCATCCAAACACACGGGACGCAATTGAGCATCAGAGACAAAAGTTTGAATGCTTTGTTTTTCTATTGGAGTGTCCTAACTGGTTAGTCATGTGCAACGAACAGCTGATTCATTTTGTTAAAATGAGGAGTTATTTCTATGATATCTGCTAATGTCACAACACAAACGTAAATATTAAGGTAGCAGTTGGCTGCAGGAAGATCGCTGTGGGCAGAAAGTCTCCCATAGTGGTGTGTGTGTGCTCATACACAGCCCATGCTCTGTAAATGGCAAACAAAGTGGCTAGGACAAAACCATACACTATTCTAGCCAATCAATGCGTTGTCTCAGGAGCATGTAAGGGAGGGGTGTATTTTGATTGGCTGTTGAGCTCAAATCAACCAAATCAACAACCTTCCAACTTCCTGATTAAAAATGTAGGGGTGTGGCTAAAATCAGTCTCAGCCCATACAGTATAATATACACCATCTTGGTAGTGACATAAAAATATGTGACATGTTTTACATGTCACATAATTGTAAAATAAATGTATTTTTTAAACTTTACTTTCAAAAATATTGTTTGACAAAGAACAATGGAAAAATAGGTAAAAATGATTTCAGTATCATTTTTACTGCTATCTCAAATATTATTTTGGGTTTCAATACCTGCAGGACACACCTAAATATCTTGGCCCATACACTATACAATTCATAGGCTGTACACATGATTTGTATTCTTTCGATTTGATCTGATTATTTTTGATTGTGAAGCACTTTGTGACTGTTGTCTGTGAAAAGTGCTATTATAAATAAATGTTGCTTTTCTTAGTTTCAAGGCCTGTGTTGACAACTTTTGATGACATATGTACAAACAGTATTTCTATATTTATCGATATATTTCCATCTGTTCCTGTACTCTGCTCATCAGGATGGCCAGCTGACACTTGCTGAGATCCTTAACAAGATGGACTACATCAAGACCAGCACCATAACTGACTATGGAGGCATGACGGTTGATGATGACCATGATGAACTGTGAAAAATGTACTACAGCACAGAAGATAGGAATGTTTTTCATGATGCGAGGTAGCTTACATTGAAATGAATCAATTAAACGACGAGACAAGTCACCAGTTATTTGTTGATATATTATTTTTACACAACATTGCAGGCATTGCTATGGAGATATGCAAAAGTAATGTAACAAGTAATTGATTACTTTCCACAGGGAATAATTAAGTAAAGTAACAAATTACTTTTTGTTTTACGAGTAATGTGTAATACATCAACAACTAAGGTTTTCTCTGAGCTTAAAAAAAAAAATTCAATCAAATCAAAAAAATTGCAGGTCATCCTGGTCTTTATGTCTTAATGCATGCTTGGAATTCAGTTAACTGCTTGGATTCATCTGGCTGCATCATCTACATAACAATGAACATGTGTTTTTCCAAATAATATTATCCTCAGGAAGCATACATAAAGTGAACAGTTTTGGCCCAAGCACTGAACCCTGAGGGAAGATTCATGCACATACAAACTGAAATTGATCTGATAAATAGGACTTAAACCAGCTTAATGCAAATCCTCTAATGCCTTTTAAATATTCCAGTCTCTGTAATAGGTGACTGGAGTCATTGGCATTAAATTTGCATGCTACAAATCACAATCCCCTGACTTTGTGCTACATTGTGCATTTCTCAAAAAGTCAAGTCGTCACATTAGGGTAGCACAACTAGCTAGCAAAGCTCTGTAAATAGAGCTGCATTCCCACATACAAGGGTTACAATCTTAACACTACTTTTTACAGTTACGTCTAAAGATTTCACCCCGTGCAGCAGTGTGACTATTTAGTATTTTTGGTTTTATTTTTTGGAGATCTAACCAATTTCAATATTTTGTACTTTATACAGAACACATTTTCCAAACATAGCATTCTCTTATGCTTTAAAATGAACACAGTCATGATGCAAAATCAATCAGGTACAGCAGGTTTGAATCTTGATAGAGGGTTCAGGTTGTTTTTTATGGACTTTTCTTTCAGTATTCAGTGTCCATAAGGCTCTGCTGAGTGAAAGAAATAATGATCTTAGATAACTAACTTAGAACATAGACACAGTCAGTGAAGATGTCATCACCTTTTAAAAACAATGGAGAAATAACATTTCCAATTTATTCAGGAGGAAACCACTTTACATGACTGACAAAACATTGATTATGGACTGTGGCAAAAAAAAGGATTAAAAAAATGCAATTGCCATTTGGAAGAAAACATATCAGCAAAAAACAAAGGGCACTGAAATAGGTGAAAGCTGACAAGAGGCGGGGTGAAATAATCTGTTACAAGAACATGGAATCATTGTGACAACACCACAATCCTCAGATCTTCTGTCGGCTCACACTTGCATCACTGGACGAGCCTCTTTGGCACGGAGGTCAACCCCAGAGGCAGCGAAGCCAGTTCCACCCTGTCAGAACACACAACCATTTTAACACTATGTGACAAGTACAAATACAGTTTGGAGAATTTTACCAGTAAACCCTGTATTAGCATTAGTGAAGGACAGCATTTTTGTGAAACCAATGGCACACACAGATATTAGTCATTCTGCCCAGTGCATTTTTTCTCATTTCTGAAATATAAATCAGTGAGATTAGACTGTTTTATATGCAAAAATAACACTGATGAAGCTTTGGCTAAAGTTTCAAAAGATTTGCCTTGTGCTTTGCCTTTCTCCCACTACGACTGAATGTTGTATTTCTCTCTCAGGGATACTCATCCAAAGGTTTTTATCAACCTTCTGCTGGCTCTGCCCCAACACCACAAGCATCTATGACCCTGTCACATCTCATATCTTCATATGGGCTTAGACTTTACAAAGATTCTTCACATCAATTGAGTGGAATCACAGTAACTCTTTCAGTCGTTAACATCAATACATATTGTGATACACTTCCACTTTATTTCTCCTTATTGTCAATTTTGGGAACTACAGAACTACCTCAGGAAAAGAAACAGAAGACCTATAATTGGTCAGATGCAGTGTGCGGATAGTCCTTTTATTTAGTTTGAGGCAAGTGAGGCAAACTCATTAATACATCCATGGCAGCACCCTATGCAGCTCTTATAATACATCTATGCCTGCACCCTATGCAGCTCTTATAATACATCTATGCCTGCACCCTATGTACCTCTTATAATACATCTATGCCTGCACCCTATGTACCTCTTATAATACATCCATGACTGCAATAAATGCAGAAATAGTGTTGCATATATAGTTCATGACTGGTGTGTTGACTTTGTAGGAAGCATGTTGCTCTCTGCTGTCAGACACTCTGCATTAATAGAACGGCTACCTCTGTTCAAGACACACACTGTCCTTGGAGGCAGGGGTTTGTGTTTGTTTCATGGTTTGTGTGGCGCCCTTGCATTATCAGTTCATAGATTTTTAATCAGTTAAAATATTATCGGTAATTGATTAATGATATCTCTACTTTATATAATATATATCTCTGTACCATTTGGCTTGATTTGCTTGATTGCAAGTGAAATTTCTTGAAAATCTAAACGTGGGTGAGGGTGGATATGTGTTCAGGCATTTTATACCCATATATAATATATTCCTATATTTATCCTTTATTTTTTTATCCCAAAATTATGCAAGTGAGGCAAACTCATTAAACAAGTCAGAACACACATGGCAATTTCAGGTGTGTAGTCTTCCCATACTATGTGTATAATAGTTGGTTAATAAGAATAAAGTATGTACTGAAAAGTTATTTAGATGGTTGATTATTTGAAAGAGTAAAAACACAACAATGCTCTATAATACAGTTTTGGACCTGGTTCTGCTGTCTTGACTGATTACTTGTGTAGCAGTAAGACTACACTTATTCTAGTGCATTAACTCCATCCTTTATTATGACATTTTTCACCCTCATTAAGTTTGCATGTCTGGATTTTACAGTTAAAATAATCTTTATTATTATTATCATTATTATTATTAATACAAAAAAATGTTTTTGTATGTAAAATCTGATCTGGTATGTTGATCATTTCAGTTCCTTCTTATAATATTAAACTAAATCACAATTTGCCCCTATACATTTTACAGTAAAGTGTAATTTATCTTTACTTTTCAGTTACATACTACACCACCCAGGTAAAAAAAACACTGCCTCTACACATAAGTACACACTTACCCTCTGCAGTGGTATGATGTCTTTGTCAGAAAGTTTGTCTCCACTAACAGGATCAAGCATGTCCTTCTTGATCAATTTCTCTACACACTCCTGTGTGACGACGATCCCCCTGAACAAAGGACAGTGTGTCAGTTAAGATCACCTCACAACTGAATGGAAGAGTGGATATGACACACTAGTGTTTTAGTACTCACGACTGTCGTAGAACAGCGCAGGGGACACTGTTGCCAAGGACATCTCTGGTTACTGCACATACATACCTGTCCTAGAAACAGGAGACAAGACTAACAATGCATCTCTCCATAACTCACAGAAGAAGATTACACATATAAACTTAGATTGCCAACATTTGTCCTTGTCTTTTGGTGGCTTCTGTATTACATCATCACCTGGAAAACAATAGTTGAGTTTTAAGAGATCCAGTCAAACATTCCATTTGGTGTGAGTGGAAGTATAAGACAGGCAGAAGTACACAAATGCTACCTGCAAGGCTAAGCCCTGCACACTGCACTGATACACTCTATGAAGTCTATATTTTATATTCATGTGTGACAAGAGATGGAAAAGTCATGTGATTGACTGCTCTGACAAACAAACAAATGATTGTCACAGAGAAAGCAGGGTATAGTGCTGATGTAAACTGACCTGGCGGGTAAGCAGGGCCACTCTGTCCAGGCTTGGGTCCAGTGGGGTGAAGCGCACTTTGATAAGCTCATTCATCTTAATGGGACGTCCTGACATGGGACATAACACAGCCTTACTCTGTCACACATTAGGAAAGGAGAGAAAAAGGGAAGTGATGAAAAAAGTGATGTCTGCCCATAATTTCAGTTTGGCAGTGGAAGGCAACAAGTGACATCTAAAAACAGGATTTATCTTTGGATTCAGGGTCAACGTGCCTTCAAACCAGCAGATATAAAGCAAACAGAACATATCATGACAACATTTAAAGCAAATAGGTGAACATGGCAGCAACTCCCAAACAAACATGCACTGTCATGCAAATAATGAGACTCTAAAGAACCCACTAAATGCTTCAAGACCCCTGGAAATCAATCTCGTTACTCATCAAGACTGTTATAATCCCCCTAAACCAAGTTCAACTTGCATTCAGTATGTTGGAAATAATCACCTTTTCATGTGCTTTTTTCACCGTGTTTTTACTAGGGACTCTATTTTCTGGCAATGAAGGGGTTAAAAGTGTGATAAAATTAAATCAATGGTTTGAATCAATAGAGGAGACGTGGATTAGAAGATACATGCAAAAAAACTGGAAGAAAATTCTCAAATATGCCTTTTTTATGGCATCAAACACATTGGACACTTTTGTCCAAAGTGGTAAATGTGCCGGAAAGTTGATTTTCTCAGAGTTGGAAGGTCGGAGTCAGACAGGATTGGGTTTGGATTTCAAAAATATGTGAAAAATAATTAACCTCTACCAATTTTCAAGGCTCTTGCTAAAACCACTATGAAATAGTCACAAAATGAAAATCGGAATAGGACAAAAGTGTCCATATCAGACACAAAGGTTAAACATTTTCATGTGAACTCCCTCCATGTGTGTTAATTAGTACATTTCCATTGTAGTTCACAGTCATTTTGCCATTCCTCATGAATATGCCCTGAGGGTTTCTTTTAGTATGTATATAGCATGGTTTTTGTTACTTTTATCATATGTGTGCAATTTTATTAAGCTGCTGTAACAAGTGAATGTCTCATGTTATGCTGCTAACCAGGGTTATTATAAGACTAGAAGTGTTGTGCTGCTAACCAGGGTTAATATAAAACTAGCAGTGTTGTGCTGCTAACCAGGGTTAATATAAAACTAGCAGTGTTGTGCTGCTAACCAGGGTTAATATAAAACTAGCAGTGTTGTGCTGCTAACCAGGGTTATTATAAGACTAGAAGTGTTGTGCTGCTAACCAGGGTTATTATAAGACTAGAAGTGTTGTGCTGCTAACCAGGGTTATTATAAGACTAGCATTGTTATGATCATCTCCTGAGCAAATAGTAGAGATGTCTAGATTGGATTCAAAGTTTTGGACAGATAGAAGGACACACAACTTTCTGACCGATGACATCGCCAACAGTTCAATCCCTTCTTATAAACATTGAAAGTCATGAAACCAAGAATAAGCAACAACAATATTAGCTGACATGACCGGAGAAGCCACTCACTGGTTTCTTGAGCATGGTGGGCTTGGCCTCTGGTGTCAGTGAGGGAATCCAGAAACTGGGCAGGCTCTGGCTGGAAGAAGGAACAGCAGAACTGCTTCCAGCACTGGAAGATTCTGCTGAGCTGCTGTCTGTCCTGCTCTTCTCACTTCCTTTGCTTTGCCCTGAAGAGAAAAACTGTTGTTCTTACTATTTACTGTCTTATTTATGATCATAGACTGGAAGCATGAGAAATGTAGATTTGGGATTGAATGAATTGAGACTAGATGAAGACATGGCTGTATTTCAATTACAACAGAAAATGAAGTGCTTTGCTCAGGGGCAGCACCACTGCCAAGTGATAAACACACACTCCACACAACGAGGTGCTGCCATTTTGTCCACATCCTGTCTAACTTCTTTAAATAAAGATTTGTTTCAATTTACTCATCAAACTAAACTTTTTGATTGAGGTCTCTACTGTGGATAAATGCTAAAGTGCCAGCAGCATGATTTAGTGTAGCACACACATAGGAGTTACTGTTATCAGGTAGCATTTATGACCTCATCACATTTTATACTTGTTAGACATTGTTGTTGACATCATGTAAACAGCTTAGTGTGTACACTGTGCATGAGCTCTGTGTCAGTAAATTAAGAGGAGTAAAGCCACACACACATACCAGAGGTGAAAGGGTTGATGGGTTTGGAGACGATGCTGTTCTCCCTGGTTTTGAACTTCTCCACTCTCTCTCTTTCCTCTGACTTGGACTCAAGCTGGCTGTTACTCTTCTGTGCTTGCTTCTGCTTCTCATATGCCTAAGAATGAGATGATTCCACAGTTAGAATCAGAGGACTTCTCAATACTCTGAACTTCAAGTAAAAATAGAGAATTTCCTTTTAACTTTGAAGAGAATTCATCTGAAACATGCCACATTATTTATGTTCTATGTAAGCACACACATTAACAAGTGTTTCAGGAACATAACCATTAAAACAATGATGAAACAGATTTATCGAGTGAAGTCAGTTGATAAATATGAGTAAGCTGATAAACCACTGAGAACAGAGACTGACAGAGGAGCAGGCGGGCTTACCTTCATTTTTTTGGCAATTTCTGTCTTCTGGTGCAGAATGTATTCAAGAATGGCCTGTTTTTCATACAAGTATCCATCAGGACTGAGGACAGTAAAACAAACAAGAAACGTAACGCTTACATGTAATAATAATAATTCATGTATTATGAACTTTATTTGTACAGTACTTTTCTTAAAATAATGCACTTTGATGTTAAATGACCACAATTAAATGAATGATAGAAAACTAGAAAATAAATGAGTAAGAATATTAGTGTTGTGGATCCATACGTCAGCACAGGATCCTGGCAGGGCTGCAGAGACAGGCAGCAGCAGTCAAAGTCTTTGATTGCATCTTTACCCAGTCGAATACTCTGTGTCCCGTAGCCAGATGCCGCTGAGCAGAAAGAAAGCAGCACAGGACATACTTACATGCTTTACTGGAAGATTACACTGTCTATAATATAGACTCTATACTAATACTGTCCAATTTGGTCTAAATGTGACATTTATTTCTATGAAAGGTCAAATGTTCTGTCTGAAATATAATTACATTGGAATTTCCATCTGCAATGAAACAGGTTATATAAGTGAAATCTGTAATGTTAAATGCATTTGGGAACATGATTGGCCTCAAACCCTGTGAGCACATACCCAGTGTGTCTACAGGATGTTTGACTGAAGTGTGTGTATATACAGTACTGTAAAACAGCAGCAGTCTAAACTGTTGTTCACTGCTTGATGGATCCTACAACTTTTGCACAGTACTGTATATGACTGTTTTATTTATTTTGATTTATGTTTCCCCCCCGTGTTAATTATTTGTAATGTGTCTTATGCTGACACTGATGAAGGTCCACAAGCTGAAATGCATTCATCTCATAATAAAGTTGTTGTTTATACTCCAAGTGTTGCTGGAGTTTGGACCTCTTCATGTCAAATACATTTCTTATCTCATTTCGAATGATTAAATTATTTGTGTAAACTGAATCTAAAATAAAAGTGTAAATGTATAAAAGGATGACAAACTGATTAAGGGTGTCACACTAAAACTGACATTTAATTCCTGACAAAACAAGTCAAGCATCACAGTAGGAACAGGAAGTCCTCATGCCATCATACTTTCTGTTTGTGTTCTACGAGCAGCTGTGACAAGGCTTTTGACCCAAATCATCATGACTAAATAACTATAATAAAGCAACATATACACACTTCATTAGGTATACCTGTTCAAGTGCTCCTTAACACAAATATCTAATCAGCAACCCAAAGACATGCAGACATAGTCAACAGTAGGAATGTCAGTTTTGGCTAATTTTGCTTTCAATAACCTGACACCATTTAACTGCTAACTAACCAGTAAATTGTCATGTAGCTTTCATTTGTGGTCACAGGGTGAAAGCTGTCCAACAGTTGTTGGTCAGCTTGTCTGCCCTAACTTAATTAGCTGGACTTTTCAGATGGCATAATAGACTCAAACTTGATATACTAATATTCTATCAATCCTTTGTGTGGGGGAAATCTCTGAGGAATGTTTCCAGCACTTTATTAAATCTATGCCACGAAATATGAAAGCAAGGTGTGCCTACAAAAATGAGCGAGTTAGTGTATGTACTTGTGCAAATTTTGCACATATTTATGGTACTTTAAGAAAACTATGGGAAGAATTTGATCAGTAAGTCTGAACTGTCATTGCATCTTAATGGTATTTGCTGTGTGTGTGTGTGGCTCTTACAATTGGTACTGGTGGACTATTTGGCCACACCTGACCTCTAACTTCAACACACCATTTATTGGAGGGAACATCTTCACTAATAGGTCTGCTGTTTTACAACGTGTAACCAGTGCTACGTGTTTAACTAACGTGTCATGATTACAGCTACATGGTGTGTTACCTGTATCTTTCTTTTTCTCGTGGTATGTGTAGACTGCTCCAGCCGTGCAGTTCTTTCCATGGCGAGTCATTGTAGTTCACACAGATTTAATAAGTGAATCCAGCTGGAGGGACTGGAAGGGAAATAATGGTGTTAATGCAATTGTGATCATCGATGCTAACGTAGAAGCTAACACTAGACGTAAACATACGTGTTCAGTAAAGGTTACATTCGAAAAAGAAAGAAGGAACGGTGGCTGGAGATAATGGAGGCGTTACCAGAGCTACGTGGAAGGTTATACAGTTAACTTACAATCTTATAGGACATAAATGGCTTGTACCCCGTGAAAGCGTCTTAAAGTAGTGTCAAACCAACAATGATTCTTCTTCTTCTATTGGTTATTATATTGGCGGTTGGCAACCAGTGCAGTTTCACGTGCATTTACCGCCACCTACTGGACTAGAGTGTATATAGGAATATATCCTATTTCCTATACCTGTGTCCTATAAACATGTAATTAATGGTGTGATGACAGTTTCCTTGATCTAAATGTCTCTAAAACCAAGGAACTCTTGGTCGACTTTAGAAAAAACAAGACTACTCCTATGGATAGTGTTATTCATGGTGAAGATGTTGATATAGTGGATACTTACAAATATCTGGGCACTATATTTGACTCCCGTCTCAGATTTGATGTAAACGCTGAGGCAATTGTTAAAAAGGGTCAGCAAAGAACCTACTTATTGCGGAAGTTGAACTCTTTAATGTGTCAAAACCCATCTTGTGTACTGTATACCTGTCATACATCGAGAGCCTGTGAACTTTTTCTTTTGTTTGGTGGTTTGGCGGTTTGTCTGTATCATCAACAGTGAGCACGCTCTTTCTAAAGAATTCACATTAATGACGTCAGGGCAGCGTTACCTGCCCCCTCACAGAAAGACAAACCGCTATTCCAGTTCATTCCTTCTGCCATTCAGCTGCTTAATGCAGAATATGATTTCTTTTTCTTTTCCTGGGGCCTGGCACAGTCCTTTGTATATTTTTTATGTGAAAAAAGCCCTAGAACTTCATTTTGCACTTGCACTTTGCTCTACTTAGAGGAACATTCTTGTGCAATATTCTCAAGCACTTTATCCAGCTGTTTCTTATTCAGCTGTATTTAATATCGTATTGTGTAGTATTGTATTTTATTTCCCCTCTGGTCATTTGTCGCCTGCTCTGAGGTTGTTGTGTGGGAGCAAATGTTGTTGTTTACTGTCTGTCTATGTGAGGTTGGGCTCGTAGAAACTGAATTGCCCCACTGGGATAAATAAAGCTGAATCTGAATCTGAATCTGAATCTAAAACACCAAACCTTTTCTGTGAAATACTCCCTAACATATTCCCTAATGTCATGTTCTTTTTCCAGCACTTGGATCAACTCCTGACGTTCCTCTCTGTACTTAATTCCCCCTGTATGTATTTCCTCCTGTATCCTTACTGTCCTGCCAGATTCTATATATGTGTTTTCTGATAATGGATTTGAGCCCATACATACTGTATTGTATTTAACATCAACCTGCCCCTAGGGACTAAAGATGGAAATTAGCCACTGTCTATAATCTTGCGTATTTACTTATGCGTATATACTTATGTATTTACGTATGTTAATGTTTTTGATTAATATGCATTGTCCATGTCTTCTTAAAAAAATAAATCTACAAAATCTACAAACAGTATTTCAATATTTATTGTGTTTGATTTTAATGATTGTTTGGACAAAATGTCTGCTGTTTCATTTCCTTCAACTCCTACATTGGCAGGAACCCAGAGGAAAGAAATATCCACACCTTTGTTATGTAGCCTGTATAGTTGATATTTCCGGTAAAATATCTTGCCAGCATGTATTCCCTGAATACTTGTGCTGAAATACTATCTGTTGCTATTGTTACATTGTACTGACTTTTATCTTCCACCCACTGTAGTGCCAATAATCCCATCATCTTTACTCTATACACGTGATATGATCCGTTGTCCTCTTTTTGATAGCTATTTCATATTTTGGGATAAATCCTGCTGTTCCTGTGCATCCTGTTTCTATGTCTTTTGAACCATCCGTAAAAATGAAAACTTTATCCGGATATTGCTGATTGATTGACGTTGGAACTGTTTTACTAATGTTTTAATTCCCTTATTCTTGTGCTTTTTCATTGCCTATCCACTAAAAACTTCTGGATTTAACTTTTCTGTGTCCCCAACATTCATATGATAGCTTTTACTAGATGCGATGCCCTATGTCCTTCCAAATGATCCAATATGCCAACATGATCATTTCCAGTGATATTTCACCCACTTCTACCTGTAGTGCAGATACTGACTGGGGGTGTCTTAAATGCTCCGGTACATGAACGAATGGCTTGTGTTTACTCTATGTCTAGTTTCTTTAAATTTGATTCTGATGCAGACATACATGCTAATCATCCATAATATCAACAATGTTTCTTCTTCGTCGTCGTGTTTGTCTGCTTCTGCTTCCGGTTCCTCGCTCCTCTTCTTCGTTGTGTTTTTAGTGGCGGTTGGCAACCAGCGTATTAGATGCATTACCGCCACGTTCTGCTTTGGAGTGCAGACTGCAGATGAAATCCTAACTATTAATAATGTTTTTTAATCATTTTAAAGAAAATCTACCTCGACCCACCACTCTAAGTCAATGTCAAGTGTTTGAATGTGACTTGCAAGCTTAAATAAAAAAGTTGTGTGTTGTCTGTTCTCTCGATCCATGCTTACAATCACAGCGTAGGCTACTCCTCAACCTGGCAATGCTCACGGGAACTTTTTGGAAGGTTTCCTGTCACCATATACTATGCTGTTTAAGGTGGAATGACCATGTCTGATTCTATTGCAAATGACCTCTTCATTTCTTTTGTCTATCTATGTTTCTAATATCAATCAATCTTTATTTATATAGCACCAAATCACAACAAAAGTCATCTCAAGGCACTTTACACATAGAGCAGGTCTAAAGTGTACTCTTCAAGTTTAATTAAAGAGACCCAACATTCCCACATGAGCAAGCACTTGGCGACAGTGGCAAGAAAAAGTCTGGAGTCTGTCATCCGGATGTCTACAGGCCCAGAGACCTGTGAGACGAGAAAGCACAGACAACTCCGGGGAAGAAGTTTATGTTATTGAATGCATTAATAATACATGAATGTTAATAATAATAATAATAATAATAATATTAATAGAATTTGAATATAATTTGAATTGATTTCGTTATTTAAATTGTAGGAACTGTAAATGTGCATGAATGAGGAAGACTGCAGACAGTCACGGTGTAACAACTGTTAGCTTTTTATTAGCTAAAGAAAAGACCAACAATAACCTTTCGTACCCAGTATTCCCTGCGCCCCTCGTCATCACGCTGTAGCAGTAACAATAGAAACTGTCAATACAGTCTACAGGAACTGTCCCCACTTCAGTGTTCCGCTGCTCTGCCATTCCTCTGCTGCTTTAATCCCTACTATTACCTTAATTTCCGATTAGCTTATTAGGGCTTGTAAATCTAGAGCATCTCACTGTACAGCTTGTTTTGTTAACCCAACCACTTCCTCATTTCCATGTCCATGTACTTATGTCAAACATAATTGACACAAGTCTGGAATGTATACTGTCACACTGTTGATAGAATATTTTGGCAGCTGGAGTTGAAGGATCAGCACAGATAAAATCATTTTGTAGTTTATTCTCCTCTGCCCAATGCAGAACCAAGATTTCTGCAATGGAAAAAGCAACTAACTAACTAACTAATTTTAGTTAGTTAGTTAGTTCTTTTCCACTACACAGTTCCAGCACGATTCGAATTAACTTTTTTTTTGTGTTTCCCCTAGGGATAGTACCTGGTAACTGGTACTTTTTCAGTACCTGCCCTGCTGAGGTTCCAAGTGAGCCGAGCCAATACTAAATGTGACGTCAACAGACTGCCGGCCACTGATTGGTCAGAAGAGTTGTCGGTGGAAGAGTCATGAGCCGTCCCACACAAGAATCTAATTTTTAAATACTGGCAACAGTGTTACAGCCATACGGCTCAATTTTCTTGCTTTGTGTGTGACAAAAAGCCACATACAGCAGCAAGTACACCATCACCTCTATTGTGTATGTGTTTGTGTCGCGTATACAACGAAGTCACGGCAGTTTCGTGGAGCCGTGCTATGACGACCCCGCCCACGTTGAGTAGGTACCTTTTTGTAATGGAAAAGGTCGTTCCTGGAACCGAGTCGAGTCGAGCCGAGTAGTGCTGCAACTGTGTAGTGGAAAAGCGCCATAACTAACTAACTAACTAACTAACTAAAAGCTGTTAACAGATTGACTTGGCTCAACCTCTGGAATAATTACTGTTGGACTCAGCATGATATTAATAATAACACCCAAGCTTGACCTTTGTCCTCAGCCTTGTTCCCAGCATTCCTGTAATACCACTTTAGTGGGGTGTTGCCTTCATGCCCTTTGTAGTTAGTGCAGTAGCTGGTCACTTGCAGGGCTGGATTTGAGGTTGACTGTCTTGCTTTGAGACAGTCCTGATTGTTAATGGGGCTAGTGCACCATAAATTACACCAAAACAATATTTTCCAATCTGCTTATCTCACCATCTCCCTGATTTCTTCCAACTTCTATAAAAGAACCAACTTTTAAAATGTATGTGCTCAAGTGTATGTTTACTGTTCATTGTAGGAAATGGGACTTTGAGATAATTGTCTTACACATTACAATGTTACACTGTTATGGACACCGGTTAATTTAAACAGAGTCAATAATATCTTTGATACACTTAAAAACAAATAAATAAACTCTCTAATGTGTACCCATATGAACAGTTTGCAAGTGTTTAAATGAACTCTGATAGTGTTCATTTGTATAAGCTAATGTTGCTGTGTACTATGTTCTAAAACAGCAGTGGTAATAGCAGTGGCTATATTTCCCTCACACATCTTGTTTATTTCTCAGTCTCTGAACAGCAGCATTTCCTGCCTATGTGACTGTGGATTTCCTGTTAGCAGATCCCCACACCCACTGAAAATAAAGCCAGACAGATGTACAGACTGACATTTTTCTGGTCTAAGAGAAATGATATTCACTGGCAGGGACACATTTCTACGGCTACAAAGAGAGAAGCTATCCATTTTTACTCAGTAAAGACTTCATGGCCAACATTTTTTTATGATTCTTCCATATCCTAGTTGACATTAACTGAAAAGAATTTAGAGAAAATGAATACATTTTTTAAGCATGATTTTCTTCCAGGATGTCCAGGATGAATGAATCATGATAAGCACAATTAGGGAAGAATCACATCTTCTTCTACATATAAACATAGCAGAGCTAGAAACACCCTGTTGACCCCTCATCTTTGTTCATAGCAACAGGTCCAGTCCTCACCATATAAGGTCAGATATATTCAGGTTGTTGAGTTGCTATGGTAAAACAGTTAATACAGTCCAGACTTAATGATGTGGTAAGAGTTGTAAAGGATGCCATAGCAGATAATAAGTGGGACTAGACCTCCTTCATAAACAACTATCCCCCATAGACAGCCCACCCAACAGTTATCTGCATCTCTCTGTTATCTCCAGTCTTTGAACATAAGCCTGACACTATCACTCCATCAGCACCCTGCCCTCTTGCTCATAATTATTTCCCATCCTGACGCCTGCTGTTATCCTTTCTGTCTTCAGCTTTATTGGATATAAAAACATTCAAAGTCTTTCTTTCTTTCTTTCTTTCTTTCTTTCTTACAGCCCATTCTCAAATTAATACATAAATAAATTACTAATGAATTACTCCAATTACTTAATTAATTATATTCTGCATTAGAATAATACATTGAAGTAACAAGAAAACCGAACAGGAAAAATAGGAGCAACTGAACATGTAAAAAAACCACACACATCACAGTTCTAGCATTTTCTGCTCCCTGAATATAAATAATATGGCAACACAACAAACTACAGCCTCAAGTATGACTGGAGTTGAAACAATATCTCTTAGACACAGTCTCAGTTACACAATGTGTGCGATAAACTTAATAAAAGCAGGATTTTCTGCATGAATTACGGGATTTCATGAGAATGTATCTGATCAGTGATGGTATCCAATACCAATGTAAGAAGCAGAGTGACATTTATATAGTGTGGGGAGAGAGTCATGGAGATAGATGCAAACATAAGGGGCTATGGTGGCTTAATGTAACTGGAAGATATAAAGGAAGAAATCATCTTTTCGGTTATCATAATTAATAACAGAGGAAAGTACCTACCAAATGACTGTACTTCCATTCTTAAAACAGCTATCATCACTGTTTTTCATTAAAAAAATGTTAGCAAGGGTGAACCTACAGAGAATGATCAGTGACTTTGCAGCTCTACTCTCATTATGGACTTTTAGTTCATTGTTTAGATGTCCAGCTGTTTTCAGATAAAAAGCTCTATAACTCCCACTGTACACTACCTTAGTAGCAAAACTGCAAAGACACAGTTGGTTGTAGACTAGCTGGTGAACATAGTGGAGCATTAAGCTTAAGAGTTCAGATTGCCATTTAAAAGTGGCTATTAATTTTAATAATAGTAAATAAATTGTGTATTGCTGGCAATTTCTCACTTTTAAATGTTGCATACTTGCATACTAAGGTCTAACCATTTTTGAAATAACAGTGGTCACACTGAATAAATATTGACTGTATTATTTTTAAGGTCTTAGGTAGGTAGTTTAATTTGTTGCAGCGTAAGAACAAATTCAGGTAAGAACATATTGATGAACCCCAGATTTGTACTCAAAACATATGCAATGTAAGCACATTGCACTGTTTGTGAATGAGGCCCAATACCACTGAGCATTCAGTATCAACATTTTTACAACTTGCCAAATAAATAAATGATCGAAAACACAAGACAATAATCTTCAACATCAGTTGCTGATATTTAGGTCAGCATACAGTTAATTATTTAGCCATTTAACTATTACCAGTTTGCCTGTCCAAATCCCTCCATGACATGTTTAAAGGTAAATCCCAAAACTTTTGATATAGAGCAGACTAGAACATACTCTCCATACTTAATTTAAAGAGAGACAATATTTCCCCACCAGCAAGCAATTGGCAACACCAACAAGAAAAAACTCCCCTTACAGCAGAACCGGGCTCTATTTGCCTGGTGCTATATGCTTTGACCAGTTGGGTTGAGAGAAAAAGAGGGAAGGCGGGAGGAGCAAGAAAGAGAGTGTGTGAGAGAGAGACACACACATTGAGAAGCACAGTAACAACAACAACAACAATAATAATAAACATAGAAAGCGAAGACATATAAAATGATAATAATTTGAGTCCCATCTTGGAGTTAGAGGTATTCTGCAAAAGATATTAATGTCATCTGTCAATGGTGATACACCTGTGATGAACAGTTGCCTCCCGAACTGGTTGTTTGTCCCTCTCTCTCTCCACTCTCAGGTAATCCAGTGGGCTCACATAAATCAAGGGGGCAGTTTTTGGAGGTAGAGCAGGTCATCCACTAATCAGAAGATCAGCAGTTGGATTCCCAGCTCCTCCAGTCCACATGTCAAAGTCTCCTTGGGCAAGATACTGAACCCCATTTTGCTCCCAATGGTAATGCCTGCACCATGTGTGGCAGCTTGCTGTCATTTGTGTGTGAACAGGTAAATGTGGAATGTATTGAAAAGTGCTTTTAGTGTCCAGAAGACTAGGTGCTATACAAGTACAGTCCATTTATCGTTAACAATTAAGCAGCACTTCTGGTGGCCTTCCATGGAGTGTGAGGTTGGGAAATATGTGGCACCCTGTCCAGACTGTGTCCCAAACAAGACTCAGTGGATCCATCCTGCTGGTTATCTGCACCCTCTCTTTGTACCCCATCACCACTGCTAACTTGAACAGCCTGTGTCATCAGGAGCCTTGCCTAGAGCAAGGGGTGGGGTGGGAGGGTAACTACACATAAATACTTTAAAATCTTTGTAAATTGTGGTTTGCTGTGAAAAAATGCATTTAGAAATGGGAAAGAACTTTTTTTTTTTTTAAAGAACGACTATATGATTTAAAAAACCATCAGTTGTACATAAGATAGATACTGTCTGCTACATGTACCTAGTTATACTAATCAGGATCTTGGCCATTTCAAATAAATTACTTATTTTGTACCAATATTTTCTAATGTAAACTTACATCCAGATTAGTTTCAGTGCTTTAAATGATAGATTCACATTTATTCAAATCTGTCTTAAAAAAGTATTCATGTTAACAGTAAGTACATTTAAAGCATAATTGGCTGGAATTGTTCACTGACTAAAGAGACCCGTTCCTAGTGCAATTTCAGTTGGAGAGATTGAGGATGCAAAAAAATCAAATTGTGTACTAAAAAGGCCTGATGTTAACTTCAGCAATTTCAATTCATTTCAATTTTAGAATTCATTTCTATACAGAAAAAGGACTGAGGAATGTCCTCCATCACATACACTGAAGTAACAGTCACAGATGCATGCTGATAAAAAGTTGTTTAATGTGGACCTGGCAGAGAGTTTGTCATCCCGTGTCTGGCAAAAGATCTGTTATTGTACTGGTACAGAATACTACAGCATGTACAGAATCTGTACATTATGACTGTTCTCATTATCAGATATGAGTGACATTATGAATAATCATTAACACACATATACATACTAACATAGCAACAAAGTGTTGGATCCACAAGATTTGACAATAATTACATAGATATGTCTTAAGCAAAATCCATTTTATGTTAGAAGTCAACAAACACAAGAGATATTTAGTATGGGCACTTTCCTGACCTCTAGAACTCTATTTAGAGCCATTAAGGAAATCTGCATCTCTTTATCTCTTGTTTTCTCATTAACCCCCTTCCTCTGCTTGTGGTCTCTGGGTGTTTGTTGTTAGTTTCCTGTCACAGAGGAAGTGCCTCACCCTGCTGCCTGGCTCCCTATTGGCCCCTACGCTGTACAGTGATTTTTGGGGGGTGACCGAGTGACGGGGAGGGGGGAGCGCAGGAGGATAGATAGAGGGAGTGGGACATGGATAGAGAGACAAGAGCAGACGACGGGACTGAAGAAAGAAGGCAGGGAGATGAATGCAGAGAAATACAGATGAATGAGAACTAGAGAAAGCAGACTCTACGCTGCCAGAGAGGAAATGAATAATATTGCAGGAGGTAAGAATGCACACAACAACATGGACAGAACACTGAAGTAACTTTACATTCTAGGAAACTTTAATGACTTGCATGTGTTTCATGTTTTCCTTTTTTCCCATTGTGTGTTTAATGTAAATTGCTCATACATACATCATTTTGCCACAAAACATAATTTGAGTTGCAAGAATGTTCTAGAATTTAGTGTCATTTGTTATGAGTGTAGTGCATTAATCTGTCTTATTCTGCTTTATTTCAAGGCACTGATCTTTTTTTTCCACTAGTATTAACAAAATATGATATTATGTTTCAAGACCCAATAATAGTAACTATTTTTTGCAGTGTAATCTTGGTGTGTTGCCACTCCTCCTTGATGCCTTTCTTGGTCTGGTCACTCCCAATCCTTGTACCAGTGTCTTGATACCACAGAGACGCTGGACAGGTTTGGGGGGGCTGTGCCAAGGACTGTGGTGTTATGTGCTTGATCGTCACCTGTGGATTTAGTTTTTATATCTATATTATCCAGTGCAAGTGCTGTATAAATAAAGCTGTATTATAGTTTTGCTATGGCCAATGGAAGAAAGCAACAGGAGTGGATGTTGTTAAATCTCCACTTGAACATGTAATTTAGCAAATACTGACATTAACCTCATATACAAATAAAGAAGGAGAAAACTCTGCAGAGTCACTGTCCCTGTTTCATGGTTGGTGTAGGCCTATCTCTTATTATCACGTCATAATGGTACGGTGTGAAAACTGCAAAAATAATTGAACTATTGCAGATGATGCTGTCTGTGTCAGTTTTGGGTTTAGATTTGGAATATTTTGTCAGAAATATGTAGCCCTTTCAAAATATGAAATGTTGAAAAAATGTTTCAATAGTGATAAAAACAAATATGTAAGTATTCATGAATTGTCAGAAAAAATGTTATGTATGTTAAGGTTTTCCTTCTCTGTATTTTTCTACAAACTGAAAATAGTCTATTCATGTTGGACGTCATCGTTCATATTAACACATTTGAAGAGATATTCTACGGAAACGTATTGCTGCCACGCCAGAAAAATAAAAATGCAGCAGTATCATATTATTACGTGAAACTCATCACGTTATAATGTGAAACTTATGAAAGTCTCAAGTAGAGGTGGACTGCATGTATACCTACTCTCACACTTTCTCTGTTTTAGCTCACATTAATTCTTGCTTCTGTCTGCTCCTGTCTAACTGCTCTGTAACTGTTTGTTTGTCTCTTTGTTCAGTTGTAGTTTGCTTTGCTTTTACTGTGTGCTGCTTATGTCACTGTGTGTTTTATACTTATTGTAACTAACTTGTCTTATAATGTTTTAAATCTGTTTCTTGATCTTGATTTTAGGCTACCAGATGAAAACTAGCCTTTGGGCTAATTCTGGCATATTTATAGATACGTTTATTAATATGAACTGTCCCTGACAAGAAACTAATAACATAAAATAAAAATACCAGGGCGTAATGAAACGGTCCGCTGCTGGTGTGTGAAGAGGGGCACATCATGCCCTCTAGCTGATGATTTTCCTTCAGCTATTAGAAGTGAGGCTCTATCTACAGTTAAAACATGCTGCGGCCATTTGACCCTACCATGAAGGCTAAAGAGATCTGTCTTAGCGCACCCTAATTGGAGTCACACCACAACCTGTGCGCTCCTTAACGTGTGTGTTAGTATTTGTGGATTGTGGTGGCTCCTCCTACATCAGATCAATGACTGAGTGACCCTACCATAAGAGGGTAGGATTCATTCATCCTTACAGTATGCTGGGTGAATGAGTCTGACCCTCTGTATACAGCCCAATGCATTTTAAAATCCCTCTCAGTGTAAACCTGTTTATCACAGTATCATCCACTGTGCTCAGTCAGCAGGATCTCGTCATGTCTCAATCCAAGCATGAAATACACTTGATATGTAAATGAGCCACATCCCTATCCGTTCTCCACACACCGTTGCTTCATTCAAAAGTTTCAATACGTTTTTTCCCCCTTATAAATTACATATTACATTTATTTTGCATATGTAAAAACTGTATATAATATATGTAACTTTATATTCCTTGTAAATGCACCATTTCATTTCTCCTTTAGTTCTAATCTTATATTTGTTCTTTATTCTGTCTTTAATATCTGTGAATACTATTTATGCATGTAGAGTGGAGGGGGCTACTACTGAATTTCATTGTGCAATAAATCAAAATGAACATTGAACTCTTATTTAACTGTAGATACACTGAAAAAAGTGACTTTTTGGTGCAGTAAACTCTATTAGAGTAACTGTTATAATTTCTACCTTGTATTTTTAAGATTCAGTAAGAACTAGAGTTTCTTAAGTGAAATTAAACTTTTTATTAAGGTAATACATGAATTATGGGGGTTTCCTCATACTATTTAAATGTTTAATAGTTGTATGTACATAAACCTAGAAATACTACATAAACATTACTATGAAAGTGTCGCATTTTGAAACGCATGCACGACGCATGCGCACAGTACAACAGGACTGGCTCTGCTCCGGACGTTACAGGATCACAGAGCAAGGTGTAGCACGTACGACAGTCATTTCGCAGGTAAGTTATTACCATTCTGTTTTAAATTTGTGATAATATATAAGTCTGCATGTAGTTTGACGCAAGATATGTCACTGTTCACAAGTTAATTTAAAGTATTGGCAAAGTCCTTCTAAGGCAAGTCATCTCACTCGGCGGCAAAATTGGCCACGCCTCCGGGCAGCTATTTGGCCATAGGAAGACCAACCGGCTATCTAAATGAATAGGGGGAGAGCTGTATCTCCATTTTCCGAGGTCTAAGGGACATAAAAAACATATGTTTTGAAATCACGATGAAAATCAAACTATAATCGCTGAAAGGGTTTGATGGTTTGGTATCAAATTAACGTTTTAAAAGCCTTTTTCCTTACAGGCATCTTGGACTGCGCATGCGCAATACTTCACGACAGTCTTCATTTACGGCAGGCACTGACAGCAAGACGTCATCTTACGCTCACAGCAGAGACAGGAGTTTGCTCACAGTCAACTTTCCCAGATCATGCCACAATTTTGGATAAAGCATTACAAAATATATGTACACAAAGTAGTATAAACTGCTGATCATGTGTTTTAAAATGTCGCTGTTGAAAATGACTTCCAAGTGTCGCAAAAACGTGACCGCGTAGGACCAGCAAAATGATTGGAGCAACGGCACCAGAAGAGGCGGGACATGTGCAAACACCGGCCATCTTGGCGTTACGTAGTTTCCCTATGCATTTCAATGGGAGTGATATGTCTCCTCTTATTATAATGTCTCTGACATTGGTCCGTGCTGACCTGTAAGTGGGAGGGCTGCAGTATTCCCGATAAAAATAACTAAAGTTAGGATATTAAAAAAGCACCAACGTAACGGTATAACGTTTATCAACTGCGTCTGCACTAATTTGGGTTAACAACTTTTTTACTATTATTTTATTCATGTTTTTTTAGTTCAATGAAAGAATCAATTGTTCATTACAAGTTCTACTCGCAGATAAATCTGTCATGTGTTAATTGTTTTATTCAGCTAGACAAAACAAAATGTTCATTTGTGTTCATGATACAGTTTATTTCTTATGAAGTCTTATTAAAATATTTTTCTATCTATCAACAGGAAGCAAATCAGAACAGAACATTATTCTCATCATTCAGGCAAGTAGAAAATAATGTATGCATGATATAATATTGTTTTATTATTTTCCCTTATTCATCCATTATAACGTAATATTAAAATTGTGACTGAATATTTTAGACCATTGTTTTAATACCACAAATTGTGTCTCTTCATTTTCAGGGTGCCCTTTGGAGGAGCCAGTGGACTTTGTGGACAGTTGGAGTTGAGGTCTAGGGAGAGGAGGTTGAGGAGAAATTCATCAGGGAGAAAGAGTAGGCCTCTTGTGATATGAGGTGGTCGTGCAAAAGATGCAATTTTAGGTCATCAAAACGTTTAGAGCTCATAAAACATTCTAGGTTGAAGCATCCACACACTGGTCAAGGCCGCTCACTACCCTGCTTGTACTCAGATTGTACTTGTTTATTTAAAAGTTGGGGGGCACTTCATGCACATGTGTCTAGAAATCATACACAAACTCAACAGTCAGGGCAGATAGTTTCGTTTTCGTGTCTTGTATGTAATTCATGTAGTTTTAACACAGAAGCAATATTTTGAACACCTCGGGACTCATCTGAAAAAGCATGAAACTGTTAATTGTGTTTTTAAAGATTGTGACTACAGTATGAATATATATTCAACTTTTGCTTCACATAAAAGTAGGAAGTACAATCCTCACTGTATTGAAGATTTAAAAAATACTGTATTCCAGACACATTCAAGTCAGGAAAGTGAGGTAACAGAGGATAGTAGTTTGATTGAAAGTGAAGTTAAACGTTAAATGTTCTTGAATATCTGAGTATTATATTTCTGTAATGAATGTTGAAACTCTGTTTCAGAGGGTTGTACGTTTTTCACTGCATATCTGAAAAGCACTATTCCAGATCTGTACTGCATGTACAAAAGTATTGGGACACCTGCACTTTCACGGTTCTTGTTTGTGAAACTGTTTCAAATGAAAAATACACAGTTTAATTGCATTGTAATTTAGTTGTGTGATATGTGATACATATATATTAAATGCAGAGTATTGGTTGAAAACTGGCAATGATGTGGCGGTGTTTAGCTCAGTGAGTAGAGCACCTGCCCCATGTGTTGAGGTCCTCTGCAGGCGCCCCTGGTTCAAATCCTGCATCGGTCCTGTCCTGCATGTCATTGCCCCTCTCTGCCTCCAGTTTCCTGTCTCTCCAATAACCTGTACATTAAAAGGCAAAAAGCCCAAAAACTATACTTTTAGTGAGTAATGCAACCAAGTAAATTAAAATGTCAAGCACAAGAAAATAATTAAAATCTACTAAATTACTTCATAGCACCAAATACTACAGATATATAACATTTACTTAAAATTTTGAGTAGAATGATGTTCCTGCCTATGAAAAACAAGTAGACTTTACTTAATTTGTTTAAATAAATATAACTTCAAACTTGGATGTAATTAAGTAAATGTTACTTAATATCTTCACAACTGTTATGTTTTATGGTAAGTAAAATTTACTTGATACTGGCAAGTAAGTGTTACTTGATATTGCAGCATTACATTTTACTTAAATCATTTGCGTGCAAATACTTACGATATATTTTTTAAGTAAATCCTATGAGTTATTTTTTTCAGTGTGATTTCCTCCAAGATAACCTTGACTGGAAAAAGATTTGGAACTTGCCAGCTAGATATATGATAAATAATAAAATAAAAGAAGTATCTTTTAAAATAATTCACAACGATTCAAAAAGTGTATAGATGTAAATTCCTCCTTCTGTGAAGGAAACCCTGAAGATGTTTTTTCATTTATTTTGGTCTTGCCCCTCCTCTACCAAATTATGGGAAGATATTTGCAACTTGATTTCTACTTATATTGAACCACATTTTTCTTTTTGTTTTGAACATATATTGTTTGGCTTCATCGATTATCCATCTGCAAAAAAACCCCAACTATTTTATATCATTAACCTTATTATAGCCTACATTTAGCCAAATGGCATATCCACAAATGTCTATACACTAATCAAAAACACCTTTCCATCTTTGAAAATGAGGTCAAACAATAAATATATTAAAACTATTAAACATTCCACTAATTTGAAAGCCATTAAGACTTTTGATTTATGTGCTATTTTTTAATGTATTTATGAAATATTGCCTCTGAATGTTTGTAGCCCCCTGGCGGTTGTCATTACACTGTATTGTATTGCACTGTACTGCATTGTATTTTTTAAATAAAGATTTGAAAAAAAAGCAAGAAAAAAAAAAGCCCGACAGCACAGCTCACACTACCGGGAGTAGGCACAAACAAATGTTTCACTGAGATTTCCGTCGTCTGTCTTGCATTTATATCTCGTAACAGTTTATTGAGATGTTTTAGTGACATTAATATAGTCAATCCTACTGACTCCGTGAACGTTTAAATGTTATGTAGAACTACGAGTCACTCTAGAGGACTGTTGCCTTCACTCTGGAATATTTCCTTGTAGCCTGCAGTAAGTCATTATTTCCTATACAGTATTTAATTGAAAAAGAAATCCGTTGTAGTGGTTGGATTAAATCTTGTAGTCAGGTTAGTGTTTCGCCTCCCTGTTCGGTGTCAGTAGTAGCAATGCCACACTGTAACTTTATCTCTGGAGATTTATAAATCAAATGGTCGGTAAATGTCAGTATTGACCAGAGCTTAAATAATTAGGGACGCATTACTCGACAGCAACAATCGGTTTTGCCGAATAATGCCCACACCCCCAGTGTCCCTTATACCAAGTTTGGTAGATATCAAATGATTTTATCATCATATAGTCTATTTTATTTTATTTGCTCAACTTTACAAGCAAGCAACACATTCATATTTTGCATTTAAAACCTAATTTAGCACAACTATCTGAAACCCTATTCTTAAAAACACCAAAGAGTTCTCTCTAAGAAGAATTTAAAGTTAAACAACCAATAAAACATGTTTTATTACAACCAATAAAAAATTACAAACTTACCGAGCACACACAGATCTTTCATCATTGATGAACCGTTAAAAGAAGATGTATATCATTTTTAAGCAGTACTTAGAATAGAATAGAATAGAATAGAATATACTTTATTGTCCCCTAGGGGACATGATTTCCTTGACGAATTACGCTTAGACCAGGATATAATTATTATATTATTATTATAATTATAATTATTATTATTATATTAGTCTACTGTCATGTATGTCTATAGACTGTGGGTCTTCCACCTTCTTTTTCTCTTTTAAAATGTTCTTCACCCTCACTGGTTCAGAAATGATCTCTCCATGTTCCCTCTCAGTAAGGACATAATACAACAATAGAGTGGGTAGGCATAAAAAGTCTCTGTTTCATACAGATAGTCTTTCTGCAATGTTGTACTTGGCTTACTTCCAAAACAACATATTATATTTTTTCTTCAAGTCAGACTATCGCCACCCAGTTACAATCAAACACACCTACAGAGCAGCCCTGAGACTCCACGCTGATTAAACAGCCTACCTAAGTGTCATGTTACACCTGTATGTTGTTTTTTAATGCTGCTGTGCCCACACAGCCAAACATCACATCTCCACACAGAGAAATAAAAAGTGTAGGTCTATGTCCTTAGTTTAGTTATAAAAGTGCAACACTCAATAAATTCTGTTTAAAAAAATAAATAAAAGTGCAACACTTCTCTCCTGCCGGTATTGTTGTGTCTCTAGTAGAGACTATGAGTGCAGAGCTGCCAGCTCCTTGTCAGATGGAAAGTCGTGAAAATGTAAATAAACCTGTTTCGGTTTTTTGTTAGAGCAGTTCGACCGTTCTGATTGTTGGAGCAGGTAGAGTGGGAGTGTTGTCATTTAGGTAAAGCCATTTTGCTATTTTATACACTTATAGAATATATGATTGCACAATTGCTGCTTTGTTTCAAGTTTGTTGTTTGTTTAAATTCTGTTTTCTGTTCATGTAATTTTTCTTGCTTACTGTTTTGGGTTCATATTAATGATTTAGATAATACATTAAGATATAGTTTTATGTTTACATTAAACTGACCTTTTTTGACCTTCAGTCTCTAGAAATATAAAATGCTGTTGTTTTAAAAATCCTCCAACAAGCAGTACTGAGACTTGCATCGGGATGTAGATTAAAGACTTGATGTTGTGAGAATAAATCAGCTATGGAGTTACAGTCAAACACTATAAAGCAACAAGGCAGATAAAGTGGAGGTTAAAATGACATTCAGCTCACTTCAGGCCTCATAAACAACTCAAAGTGTTCATATATTGTGTCAGCCAGCAATTTATTTGATGTCTCAGTGTTAGCAGAATACAACAGTGCTGTGATCAGCTGGTAAACAAAGTGAGTAAGTGAGTGCACTAGCAGGATGAAAGGATACGTCTTATTGCAGTCTATGGGCCGATGGAGACAATGTACGTTGTTGATATGTTAATTGATGCATACAATTTGGTAATGATTAATTACATTGGATGTGGCTTAACAAATATACATTTCTAGACATTTCACATTCTAAACTTAAAAAACAAATCTAAATAATTCACCCTCTTGTTCTACAAGAATGTTATCCCCTACAGTTTAAATAGTTTAGGTTAAATAGACAGAAATACCCTAGTTTTGCACATGTGATGTCATCATCTCAAGTTGGGAGAAGTTGTGTGACAGTCAGTAAGTCATCTTTCACTGGGTGGCTCAAATTCAGGGTTCAAATCCCCGGGTGGCCAATCTAGCAGTTTATGTATGTTTTCAAGTGTTTATTGAAGTCCTATCAAGTCAAACAAGCATCCAAATACTCAGTCATGTTTGACCTAGAAAATATTTAGATCATCATATACTGAGCAATGGGGTTTGGGTGTAGCACCTTGGTTCTGTAGTGACCACTTGTTAGCTTTTTTGCTAATTGCTAATGGTACTGGAAAACTCATGACACTTTGCACCTGTATCAGAAGTGGTGACACTTGATATCTGACTAGGGCACACAGGAAATACTATTTTACCCAAAACACAATGTCCAATCGTCCTGAAAATTCAGAGCTGTGCTAACCAACGTGTGCAGCCTGCTTCATTTTCCCACCACTGATATATTATGAAGAAATGGAACACAGGACATGTGACTTGTTCTATTCTTAATCTCTAAACTGCAGCTAAACTAATGATGGTGCAACATCCCCATTGCACTTCATGCCTTTTGCAGATGGCTCTCACTCAAATAACAGCACAATTTTTTGTCTTTCTGTATGTTAGTGATGTCAGAGTCTACGGGCCGTTGTTCCTCTGTCTCCTCCAACTCTTCCATCTCTCTGCTCGAGATCAAAGCTGAGACTCATCTAGTTCTCAAAGCTTTCCTTCATCGAACCCTTTCCATCCCTGTGAAAGAGAGGCCTGGCAATGTAGGAGGTGCTTACAGGGATCACAACAAATACAGGTAATGTAACTCACTGCTCTCAGTTTCTGCTTTTGTGTTCTTTTGTGTTTGTTCTTTTTTGTGTCACTTTTTTCCAACAACACAGCTGAATACCAAATCACTTGGTCTCAAATGTCATGTATTTCCACTCGATCAATATCTTTCTCTGCATAAAGTGAGATCCCAATGTCATGATTTTTCATCTTTGACTGGAACTCTTATGCGAATATATACATTTCCATTAGGGGTGGGGGAAAAATTGATTCATGTATATATCGTGATTTTTTATGGGGTGATTTTAAAAATCGATTTTCTCCCCAGAATCGATTTTTTTTTCTATTTTAGAGGCTCTATTTTGGCCAAGTATTTTATTTTATTACCTTACAGCACTACCTTGTCAGCGCCCGCTGCAAAAATGACTGTGCTTGAAGTAACGTGACATTAACTATGTTGATCACTTGCTCGATTTCATTAGAAGTTGCCAGCTAGTTAACTTAGCTTTTGGCTTCGGTGTAGGCTAGGCTTCATAACACAACCTGCCCCCTCCCTTCATAAGCTACTGAAGTAGGGGGGGATAAAAGCAGACAACCCGACTCTCCCGGACGTTCCGGGAGTCTCCAGCATATTGATAGTGGCTCCTTGACGCCCGCAAATGAGACACAATCTCCCGGAATCTGGTGTGAGCAAGCAACAGCGCGCACTAGAGTGACTGAGCTTTAACAAAATAACATACTGTGTATGTTATTTTGTTAAAGCTATCAGACATTACACTACTTCAGAGAGCACTGAGTAGTCCAAGCACTTTACTTATTATTTAAAAACATATTGGTTAATCTATTGAACAATTCATTACATTGACACACACTGATGTGCATTGTTTATGGGAATGTTATTCATGGTTTATCATCTCTAGAAATGTATGATTCAACTTGTTAGTTTTTTAAGAAGGAAAAGAAAATTGCAATTATTGATTATATCGAATCGCAATACTTGTAGAATCTCAATTATCGAGAATCGTGATACAAATCGAATCAGCACCTTAGAATCGTGATACAATCTAATCGTGACCAAAGCATATCGTCCCACCCCTAATTTCCATCTGTGTCATGTTTTCACACCCAGTGCAGTAGGGCTGGGCAATAAAACATTAACAATAATTACAATTGCAATCATTTTCCTCAATAGAAATATAACAAATGATAGATAAATAATAAAAAAACACTAGCACTCAGTGCATGATCCTGGCTGAAATGCAGCTTTATACAGATTCATGAGAATAACAAAATGAGGAGTAGGCGAAGTACTCCACTGTGTTGTTATGTCTCCAGCAGTGGAGAGCTGCCTCACTGTTTCACTGTTGGGGAAAGCCATTGCTATGGAAGACATCAGGGTTTTTGATGTGTTATTTCTTTACCTCAGAGTTGGTTTAAATAGTTGCTGCTTCACTCCTCTAATGTTAGTATCTGAGTGACTGCATAGAAAGTCTTCATAACATACTTCATGTTCATCTTGCAAAGGTACTGTATTTCTTTTAGTCATTAAATCAAATCATATTGCATATTGTTTTTTTTGAAGATGAATTCTAAGATAATTCTAGTCTGAACACTGTAGAGTGTCCAGGTTCACACTTTTTCATTCTTCAACATCAAATGTCAGAATTTTCAACAAAGCCAGGCCTTTTAGTTTGATAGGCAAGTATTATCCTTGCCTATTATCCTTCCCTTTGAAATGTTGAAGTTGTGCTGCTATATTACACTGCAGCGCACATATTTTTTAGATATTTTATGGAGGAAAAGGGAACTTCATTTTACTCAGGCATATTTTTGTGTTGAAAAAAGATTTCATCATTGTAATTGTTTTGAATGATTTACTTGAGATTCCCTCTTCTATTTGGCAACACCTGTCTGATTTTTTTAACTTTCACTCAGGAGTAATCAGCCTTTACACTAGAAAGAAATAATGATTCAGCATTTATCACGATAACTGTTAAGTGATTTTTAATTGTGATCATATTTTTGTCTGTATTGCCCAGACTTACAGTGCAGTATGCAATGATCAGAGTACTCTCACAAATAGATGGTGAGGTATCTGGCTTATAGATTGCCCTATAATAGTAATCTTGTTTGGGACATGACTTTTTTTTTTTTTTAAAGATTTTGTTGGCATAGACGCCTTTATTTATCAGTGGACCGACAGGAAACATGGAAGAGAAAGGGGGGGTATGACATGCAGCAAAGGACCGCCGATCGGGATTCGAACCGGGGTCGGCTGCGTATATGGCATGCACTCTAACCACTCGACCCTAACCCTAACCTGTGCGCCCGGGACATGGCTTTTGTCCCTAATTGCACAAGCTGTCCCCAGTTAACTGGTCCTATGTCTGAAATTTGTTCCCAAAAGTAGCAATTCAATTTAAAATGTACGTAAAGGGTGCCAAATATACAATTCACCATGGCAACAGGTAGATACAAAGGCAGATCTTCCTCTTTCACTGCAGTTGAGCTAGAAATGTCAATGCATAAATGTGTATCTTTTTTTAAAAAGATTTTCTCTGGCATAAACGCCTTTATTTGAAAGTAGAGAGACAGGAAAATACAGGAGATAGAGTGACACATGTGTGTGTACATGGCATGCGCTCTTAACCACTCAACCACCTGCACACCAGACATGTGTATCTTTCTAAGGTAGAATGGGACAGATTTGTATTTCATGATGCATATTAATGATTATTATTTTGATTGTGGTTATACATTAAAGGATAAAAAACGTTTTTTACAACCTGGACTTTATTTCTAGCATAAAATACGATCATTTACTCACCCAGACAACTTTGGTGTCATTTGGAGTCGTTTGGACGAAATTAGCTCCAGTGGAGCGCCGCGTATATCCGTATAATGCGAGTACACGGGGCACCAGAGTGCAGCCTCTATATAACGCATTATCTGCCGTGAAACTAGTTCAGTTCACCAATATTTTGTGATGATACGTTAGTGCTATTCCCCTCCGAGCCTGTGGTGGCATGTTATCAACATCCGGGGTCTGTAGGTTGACCTACTAACCTCTGATCTGGATGATGTCATTTCCGAACGTCTCTACCACAGCCGGGTTTATCATTGAGCGGAAATCCTCCAGTGTTATGATACAGACGTTTATTGACACATCCAGACACGTATCTCCTGGCCTCACATGCCACCACGGGCTCGGAGGGGAATAGCACTAATGTATCATAACGAAATGAACTAGTTTCGCGGCAGATAATGTGTTATATAGACGCTGCGCTTCGGTGCCCCGTGTACTCTCATTATACAGATATACGGGGCGCTCCACTGGACCTAATTTCGTCCAAACGACTCCAAATGACACCAACGTTGTCTGGGTGAGTAAATGATCGTATTTTATGCTAGAAATAAGACCTGGACCAGGTTGTAAAAAACGTTTTTTATCCTTTAAGAAAAGTAATTGTATATCAGAACTGAAGTTCCATCAAGATGCTTCAGGGACAAATGTGTTGCACCCTGAATTCTAATTGTGTTGAATCATGGGATACCTATACTATAGCAGCCATACTGTACTTTGATGCTTTCTGTTGCTAGCTCCAAGCCACAGCCAAATACAAAGAATGGTTGGGATCCTCAGACTGAAGATGTCAGTTCAGCAGACGAGAAGAAGACTGGATTTAAGGACTTAATAAAGAAACTGCCCCGTCTTAACACCACAGGTGATCTTGTCAAAGACCCTAAATGCTCATTGGACAAGGACAACAAGCCAAAACTGTCGCACCTCAGAGACCAAACAGAAGTAAGCAACTGTTATTTTTGTTAGGCACTAAAAGAATCATCCTTTCAGTGACATAGGAGCTGATGGTACAAATATGTCTGAACACTTTGTCCTATATCATCCAATTCCACACACATTCATACACGCTGATGGCAGGCGGCCATGCCAAGCTGCCTGCTCATCAAGACGATCTAATACATTCACACACTGATGGCAGGCGGCCATGCCAAGCTGCCTGCTCATCAAGACGATCTAATACATTCACACACTGATGGCAGGCGGCCATGCCAAGCTGCCTGCTCATCAAGACGATCTAATACATTCACACACTGATGGCACAGTCTGGGAGCAGTTTGAGGTTAAGAATTTTGCCCAAGAACACTTCTTCTTTGTCTCATTCTTCTTCTCATACTTCTTCTCATTCTTCTTCTCATACTTCTCATTCTTCTTCTTCGTCTCATTCTTCGTCTCATTCTTCGTCTCATTCTTCTTCTCATACTTCTTCTCATTCTTCTTCTTCTCATACTTCTCATTCTTCATCTCATTCTTCTTCTCATACTTCTCATTCTTCATCTCATACTTCTTCTCATCCTTCTTCTCATACTTTTTCTCATTCTTCTCATTCTTTTTCTTCTTCTCATTCTTCTTCTCTTTCTTCTCATTCTTATTCTTCTCCTCCTCATTCTTCTTATTCTTCTTCTTGTAATTGTTATTATTATTATCATTAGCATTAGCATAATCATTATTATAACCTGTATTTACCTTGTAATCTCACTGAGATAAAGAAAAAAAACAAAGCATATCCAGATAAATCAATCAATCTCAATCAATCTTTATTTGTATAGCGCCAAATCACAACAAAGTTATCTCAAGGCACTTTACACATAGAGCAGGTTCTAAACCGAACTCTTCAGGTTTTAATTTTAAAGAGACCCAACATTCCCACATGAGCAAGCACTTGGCAACAGTGGCAAGAAAAAACTCCCTTTTAACAGGAAATAACCGCCCACTCTGCGGGTTGAGAGGAGAGAAAGGAAGGGTAGGAGAGAGAAGCACAGTGAAAATCAACAATGAAGCTTGTAGGTAAACAAAACCTAATTACAGCATCAGACACATTAAAAATCATGACACTCTTAGTTCAGGGCGGCTGTGGCTCACAAGGCAGGGCTGTTCGATTCCTGGCTCCTCTCAAAATACTGAACCTCAAATTACTCCAGATGGCTGTGCCAGTGGTGTATGAATGTGCAGGTTGGTACCCTGTGTGGTAGCTCCTGTCATCTATGAATGGGTGAATGAGTCATGTAGTGTGAAAGCGTTTTGAGTGGTTGAACAATCAGAAATGGGCTATATAAATACAGTCTATTTACAACTTACCATTTTTACAGGATGATGTCAAATCCCCCTCCTCAACATCAGAAGACGATGACAGTGAGAAGAAGCAGCAGAAGAAACTGAACAAAAACAAAATTAAAAGAAGGATCTCCAAGTTCTTCAGGTTAAAGTTAGAGAAAGAGAAGGAGAAAGAGAGTAATGGATCTCATCCTCCGAGGCCTTCCTCATTGCCTATCACCACAGAACCAGAACCTAAACCAACCATCATCTCTCCTAGTAAGCTCCTCCATTACACTATTAAACTACACAAACCAGAGTATTTTAAACCACCAGTGTTAAACAATAGTGGGGCATACAAAATGAACAGGTTTTTCTTGCCATAATCATTCTTCCTGTTAATACTGCCCATTAAGAGGTAATGGTCATAATGGTCTTTCAGTGTAATTGATGGGGGACAAAAATAAGAAATATATTTAAAAGATTATCTTAATAATAATAATAATAATAATAATAATAACAATAATAATAATAATGATAATAAATGTAATTTGTATTGCACTTTACATTTCAACAATCTCAAAGTGCTACAGAGCAGAAAATAAAATAAAAAGACAAAAGAAAAGGTTAAAAGAGAACATATAAAAGACACTTAGCAAAATGCTTTAGTAAAAAGATACGTTTTTAGGTCTCTTTTAAACTCATCTTTTAAACTCATCATTCAATAATGTGAAGCTCCAGCCATTGGCCAGTTAGTCAAAACAGTAGATAGCTTCCAAAGTTATAGCATTTTTGATACCAAATTCTTTTTTTTTTCTCTTTTTTTTAAAGATTTGTTTTTTATTAACAGAATCTCTTACAGGATGTTTATGGTGCAAAGCAAGCATCTACAGTTTGTTACAATGAGATAGATTGTATTTTACAGAGAGAACGTACTGTACATAATCTTACAAATACACCACAAAGATGATTTCTAAACATCAGAAGAGATAATAAGAAAAGAAAAAATAATAATAATAAAAAATAAAATATATAAAATCTAAACAAAATAAAAATATCATATGAACCTTTCCCATCCCACCCCCCACCCTCTTCCCTTGTATGGTTCTCAATTTCCGTTCATTTACATACTTACACCGTCCATAATTTATACATAAACCCTTCTGTACAAATTCATATATATATGGATCAGCGCACTACTCACAATAAATACATCAATGAGCAAGTTTATACAGGAAGGATCACAGAGGACTAATTTGAAGCTGAAGTCCAGTGAAGGCAGAATGTCTATGAAGGGGCCCCAGATTTTTTCAAAGGCTGCATGCTTCCCTCCCACATTATATAATATCTTTTCATCATCGGTCATTTTACATCTCTGACATCTGGAGGAAATGTTGCTGTCAATTTTATGTAACCTGTAGGGAGTGTAGTAGGTCCTATGAAATATATTAAATTGAGTTTGTCTGTGTTTTGTGGAGATTAACACAGTCTGTGCTTTTTCCAATAGCTGATGCTAATTCTCCTCCTCATAAGCACAGCCTAAATCTGCTTCCCATTGTCCTTTTGTAGATGCTTTATCATAAACAGGTAACTTTCCATTAATGATACGATATATAGAAGATATTATTCCTTTTGTTGAACTGCATAATTTGTTACATAAATGGGTTTCAAGAGGAGTTTCTTTTGGGATACCTGGGAATGTTTCTTTAGATTTCTCATTAACCCAGTCTCTTATTTGTAGGAATTTGAAGAAATTTAGGAAGATTGAATTTTCCATTTAGTTGCTGAAAGTTAGCAAACGTATCATTCATGTATAAATCAGCAACAGTTTGGATTTTCCTGTCCCTCCACCCCTGCAATACTGAGTCAGCGATGTGGTGTGAGAGATTGGGATTACCCCACTGTGTCCACAAGTGAGTGAGATTCTTGCCAGGCAGCAAATGTGTTCTGTATTATTGAATTGTTTGTGAGTGTGGATAGACATTTTTTTGGACCTATAAATGGAACATCCTTTAAAGGCATAGACTTCATCTCATGTTGTTCTATTGGGACCCATCTAACTTCACTGCTCCCTGCATGCAGCCAGATCCAAATTGATCGGTACTGAGAGGCAAGATAATAATTCCTAAAGTTTGGTAAATTAAGTCCTCTCCTCGAATATGGAGCCTGCAGAGAAATTAGTTTGACCCTGGGATTTTTCTTTTGCCATATGAAAGGAGTTATAATTTTGTTAAGCTCTTTGAAGAAACTCTTGGGAACATTTATAGCTAGACATTGAAATAGATAAATAAACTTAGGCAAAATATTCATTTTGATGGTATTAATTCTGCCTATGAGAGACAATTGGAGATCCATCCATCTTTGAAGGTTAAGTTTGGTTTGTTCCAGTAATTTTATATAGTTCTGTTTAAATATATGTCCATTCAATTTGCCTATTTGTATACCTAAATATTTGAAACCATTGTTGCACCATTTCAATGGGTCGGTGAGAGCTTTAATATTGTTGTCCTGTATATTTAGTGTTAGAATCTCACTTTTAGTGTAATTTAATTTATAACCTGAAGACTGCACTATATTCTTTGAGACATTCCAGTAGAGGGGGTACTGATGTATGTGGGTCAGTTAAATATAATAGGAGATCATCTGCATAGAGAGAAAGTTTATGTTCACTTGTACCAAATTTGATTCCAGCTATGGAGACGTTGGAGTGGATGCGATGGCTAATGGCTCGATCGCAAGTGCGAAGAGCAGGGGGGAGCTTGGACAGCCTTGCCTGCAGCCTCTGGATAAGGAGAAAGTGCTAGACAGAACGTCATTTGTTAAAATATTAGCTTTGGGAGCATTAAAAAGTGTTTTAATGTATCGAGTGAATTTTTATCCAAAGCCCATTGCCTCTAGAGTCCGAAAGAGAAAGCTTGGTTCAATTCTGTCAAATGCTTTGTTTGCATCCATAGATATTATTAGCATAGGATTTAGATTTTTTTGAGCGGTGTTTAGTACATGGAGCAGTCGCCGCACGTTATCTGCTCCGTATTTGTTTTTAACGAAGCCTGTTTGATCGGCGTGTATTATCTTTGGCACAACATCTTCCAGCCTGAAAGCAATTAGTTTGGATAGTATTTTATAGTCTGCATTTAAGAGACTCAGGGGTCTATATGAGTCACATTTCTGTTTGTCCTTACCCGGTTTTGGAAGCAGTGTGATTGTTGCGATTTCCAGTGAGTCTTGTCATTTTTTATTTTCTAGAGCTTCTTTGATCATGTTAGTGAGAGGGGTCAATAATTTTTTTGAAAAGGCCTTATAATACTCGACGGGGAAGCCGTCTGGCCCGGGGGTCTTATTATTTTGTAAAGAGTTAATGGCTTGGAGTACCTCCATTTCTGATATATCTGCATCAAGTAGTTCTCTATCTTCATCTTGTAATTTAGGAAGGGTTATTCCATCCATAAATCTTTTGGCTCCAATATTGTCAGCATCCTGCTCGGTTTTATATAAATTATCATAAAATTGTTTGAATTCTGCATTTATGGATGCTGAATCATCAAGGAGTCTGCCATCCTCTGTTAATATTGAGTGTATGAATTATTCAGATGTTTCCTTTCTGATTTGCCAAGCCAAGAGCTTACTTGTTTTGTTCCCAAATTCATAATAGTGATATCTAGTTCTGGCCATTGCTGCTTCCTCTTTATTGGTGCACAGATTGTTGTACTGCAACATTGTTTGCATTAAGGTGTTCTTCCTTTTTAGTGGCTATGCAGTCCTGTTCCAGCTTTTTAATATCACTTTCCAATGTAGTTAGTGTCTCTTTATTTATTTTTTTTTACCTTATGAGCACTATAAGATAAGACCTGACCTCTCATATAGGCTTTAAGAGCCTCCCAAATATTGGCATGTGACGAGGAATTTGAATTGGCATCAAGAAATATTTCAATATGAGTGGTCATATATGAGATGAATTCAGGGTCTTTTAACATGTAATTTTTAAATCTCCACCTACGGGTTGTGGGTTGTGGAGTGTCAATTACCCAGGAGAGTTTGATAGGATTATGATCTGAGAAGGTAGCTGCTAAGTAGGAACAGTCTATCACCATGGATGTCATATTTTGCGGCACTAAAAACATGTCAATTCTAGAATGTGACTTATGTACTGGTGAAAAGAAAGAAAAATCTCTCTGATTTGGATAGAGATTTCGCCACACGTCAACTATGCCTTTATCTTTCATACCTTGGTTTAGTGCTGTTGCCGCTTTTGATGGTGAAGTTGTTTTGGGTGAAGATCGATCCAAAAGAGGGTTTAGGACCAAATTGAAGTCTCCACCCACAACACATTGACCCCCAACTGTAGCCAGCTTCATAATCAGATTATTAAAAAACACTGGGTCGCCGTAGTTGGGGCCATATACATTCACCAAGGCTATCTTGTTCCTATTCATTTCACAATCTACAAGCAAAAATCTACCGTTTTTTCCTTTTCAACTGAATTTAATTTAGAGTTCAGGTGTTGTTAATGAGCAGGGTGACACCTCTTGCTTTTGAGGACTAGGAGGAGTAGAAAACATTTCCCATCCAGTCCCTGCGCAATTTCAAGTGTTCCGTGTCAGTGAGGTGGCTTTCTTGAATAAAAGCGATATCTACTTTCTGCCTCTTTAAATATGTCAACATTTTTTTCCTCTTAGTTGGTGAATTGACCCCTTTAATATTCCACGATATACATGTTAATTGACCCATAGTGTTGGTACTTCATATAGATGTCTCAGCAGAACAAGTGTCATGGTAGTTAGCTTTAAGGCTGCCTGGTTGTGTTCCTGCCCTGAGTTTGGAGGTGGTGAAACATTGAACATGAGTATAGTGATAAGAATCAACCTGGACCAAATAATATTCTGGACATATGTGCAAGTAGAAGTTAGAGTTTTAGTGAGAAACCATACATAACCCCAAAACATTAACGTAAAAACCTGCCTAGTAGAACCTCTGTAACAGAACCACATTAGGTAGGTAACTCTCTTACACAACAGTGGTGGCTCCAGCAACTGCTGAAAGTTCAAAGTGCGCACTCATAACATTTTGTATATGGCAAAGTTTTGAACTTTAAGGCGTTAGGCGTAGAATGTGACCCCCTTCTACCACTGGGATATAAAATATGTCACATAATGCTTGTACGCCTGCATGCAGGGTCTGCAGTTTTATAAATCTGGACATAGTCATAATTGAACAATGAACAATTGACCATGCATTAGTGATCAGATTTATCATGGTGCCAGATTGGTTATTCTGAACATTTGAAGATAACAGGGTTACTATGTCGCAGTTTAGGTGCATATTTTCACTTTGTCCCTCCCAATTTCAAAGTGGGAATCACATCCCTTCTCATCAGCATTTATAATGTGGACTGTGTACTGCAGTCATTTTTGTCAGCTTGCTACTCACTGGGCAGTTCTTTCATAAAGCGTTGTGCTTCAGCTGGAGTGGAGAAAAACTTGACGGATCCCCGGTGTTTAATGCGAAGCTGGGCTGGGTAGATCAGCGCGTATTCCATCCCCTTCTCTCGCAGCCTCCGCTTCACTTCAAGGAACTCGTCTCTCCTGCGCTGCAGGTCTGCGCTGTAATCTGGATAGAACGATATCTTTTCATTCTCGTATGTCATCTCTCCCTTACTTCTGGCCAGCCAGAGGACTTTCTCGTTATCTCTGAAGTTCAGGAACTTGGCGATGAGGGGCCATGGTCTGTCCGAGTTCTTCCCGATGCGGTGCGCTCTTTCCAGAGTGACTGGTGAAGTGAAGTCATCGTTGCCCAGGATTTGTGGTATAAACTTTTCCAAAAATCCTACCGCATCAGGACCTTCTGCCTTTTCTGGCACGTTCAGTATCCGAATGTTAGATCTCCTGCTGCGGTTTTCTAGGTCGTCAGTTTTGTCTTTGAGGTGTGTTGTTAATTTCTCCATTTTGCCGATGCGGTCGTGTGCATCTTTTTTTTTTTTTTGAAATTCTCTTTTTATTCAGAAAGGCAGACCTCCATCACATACACCACTTCACACATACATTAACTCAGTTTTTCAAGGATATAATGATGTTGTACATACTGCCCTTCTGGAGCTTTCTCCCACAGACCCAAACCATTCCCGGTGGAAGCGATAATACAAAAACAACAAAACCGGGGAGCGCACCCCTACATATAGTCATTACACCACTTACACAAAAAAAATAAAATAAGTAAAAGAGGGTAGGTTCACACAAAGCACAAGTATAGTCAGATAAAATCAGATCTAATTGGTTTTACATACTCAGTCCATTTGGTCCAGATCCTATAAAAATGTTCTTTCTCAACTTTGAGGGAAAAAGAAATCTTCTCCATAACATAAATCTCATAAATAATTTGAATCCATTCGTCGATGGTGGGAGGTTCCACTTTTAGCCATTTTCTAGTGACACATTTCTTACTAGCTGCCAACAGTATGGTCAGCATTTTTTTGTCTTTTATGTTCCATGTTTCAAGCATTATATTGCCCAAGAACATAGTTTCACATTTTAGTGGAATGTTCACATTAAATATATTTTCAATATGTTTGTGGATCTCTTCCCAGTAGGATTTTATTACTTGACAGTCCCAAAAAATATGGAAGTGATTGGCTCCATTAGACCCACAGAGTCTCCAGCAAGCATCCCCACTACCCTGATAATGTTTTTGAATGGGTGTGATAAAAAATCTTGTTATACTTTTCCAACAGAACTCCCGCCAAGTGTTTGACCCGGTTGAGATCCATTGTAATTGACATATTTTCTCCCAGCTCTCCTGTGTAATAATTATCCTCATTTCCGTTTCCCATTTCCTCTTTATGTATTTTGTATTCTCTTGTTTGGATAATTGTATTGCATTATATAATTTGGAGATCATTTTGTTGCAAGACCTGGACTTGGGTAATGATAAGAATACCTCCATGAACCCTGACTCGTCTTTTCGTAATGCCTCTTTAATATTTTTGTTATAATAACCTCTCACTTGCAGGTATCTAAAAAAATCATCTTTCCCTAGTCCATGATCCTTCTGCAGGGCCTCAAAACTCTGAAATGCCCCCTTGTGGACAAATGAATAATAGGTAGTTAAACCTTTTGTGATCCACGTCTTAAATCTGTCGTCGGTTTTATTTGGCGTAAAATCCGAGTCATATGCACACCACCTCATAATCTTAGATGTGTCTTTTAGTCTGCAAATTTTGCCTATTTCCTGCCAGGACTTCAGGAAGCTGCCTGATATAGAATCCTCTGGGATCTCCTGTTCTTCTTGCAATTTATTGTCACTTAATAAAGCTGTTATTGGAATTCCCTTTATCGTGGTTCCCTCAATTTCCTTCCATGCTGCAGCGTATGTAGGCGAGCACAGGCAGACTAAAGGTCTCAACTGAGCTGCATGGTAGTAATGCTGTAAACAGGGAAGGCTCATTCCCCCTTTTTCTTTTCTTAATTGCAATGTTTTAAATTTGATTCTGGCCCTTTTCCCTTGCCACAGAAAACTCGCTATTAATCTGTCCCACTCTAAGAACTGTTTAGCTGGTATTTTAATTGGTAAACATTGAAAAAGGTACAACATCCGAGGAAGAATATTCATCCTGACAGACTCTATCCGGGAGCTTAAACTTAAAAAGGGAATAACATTCCATCTTTGTATTTCAGTTTTTATCTTTGAATTTAGTGAGCCATAATTTATGTTGTACAGTCTCGTGAAGTCCCTAGGTAATGAGACACCCAAATATTTAATGGACTCAGCATCCCATTTCCAATTGTACATGGTCCTAATTGAAGGTGGAGGGTCATAATTAAAAGTGATTGCTTGGGTTTTATTAATATTAATTCTATAACCAGAAACTAAACCAAATTCCTCTAACAATTTCATCAGTTTTGGGAGTGTCTGAGTAGGTTGTGTTATACTTATCAATAAATCATCGGCGAATAGGGCCAGTTTTTGTTCCCCTGATGTCATTGGCACCCCCTTTATATCATTCCTCTGCCTAATTAGTTGACTCATGGGTTCTATAAACAAGGCGAAGAGGAGCGGCGACGCACAGCACCCCTGTCTCGTTCCTCTTTCTAAAGTGAATGAGTTAGTTAAAAATAATAATAATAATAATAATTTCACAATTTTTACTCCGCCGTCCTCTAGCCTGGGTTAAATCCCTCCAGTCCCGGAGGGGGTCGGTGATGTTCTCCTGAAGGCTCGAAGCTTCTTCTTGTAGCTTTGATCCCGTTCAGCTGGGCCCTTCTTTGCTTGTCTGTCCACTCTCGTCCAGGTCAGCCGCTGCACCTGCTCCATGAGTGTCTCCGGAGGTGTGATGGTGGTTGTCACAGCGTAGCCTCTTCTCAGCAGGTCCTCTGATGCCTCCTCTACCGTCTCGTAGGTTCTGGTTCCGTCCTCGTGTCTCACGCGCAGTCTGGCAGGGAAGAGGGTCTGGAACTGAACTCTATTTTCCTTCAGTATTTTGCGGATCTCTGTGTATTCTCTTCTTTTCTTGAGTATTACAGGTGGATAGTCGTGATCCAGGTTTATGCGATTTTCTTGCCAGGTAAACCCCTTCTTCTGCCATGCCTTGCGGAGTAATGTCTCTTTTGTTTTAAAACTTAAACACTTGATTACGATGGAGCGTGGCGGCGCGTCCCCCGGCGGCTGCGGTCCCAGCGACCGGTGAGCCCTTTCAATCTGCAGGTCGGGCATGTCGTGTATTAGCTCGAGACCTTCGCGGAGTAAATTCTCCACAAATGAGATCATCGTGGTTGATTCCTTCTCGGACCCCTCCGGCACCCCATAGATCCTTGTGTTCTCACGCCTGGAGCGGCTTTCCAGATCCAGCAACTTGACCTCCAGTTTGGTGTGTAGCTGTAGCATGGCCTTGATGACGTCTTCTGTGTTCTGGATCCTCTCTTCTGCCTTCTCAATTCGACCTTCCGCCTCGTCCAGTCTGGTATTCGCCTTTACAATTTCCTCTCTTATTGTCTCTAGTTGTTCTTTGTTTTCTTGGCGAAACCCTCTCAGTTCTTGCAGAATCATTTCCAAGTCACCCATTTCTCCGCACCGCACCACGTTGTTTGCTAGCCCAAACCTGTTAGCTGTTAATTGTTGCTGCGCTCCGTCTTTCTCCCCCACTTGTCTTCAGACGACGTTTACTGCTCAAAGTGGTGATATCGTTTTTTAACCCCTTTCTCTACGCTTTTTGTGGAATGATTTGTTTGGTTTATATGGGGGTATTTCTCTAATTGCTCTGGTTCAACCGGGAGCTCCCTCGCTATGCGGCCATCATGACGGTGTTCCGACCGGAAGTCCGCGTGCATCTTTGATGTCGTCTTCGTTTGCACTCACTTGTGTTTCTATCTCCTCGACCTGGTCCGACAGTGTGGAGAATGAGGATTCAATTTTCGTTAATGTTATTTGTATGCCGGTTATTTTTTTGTCAATATGTTTTGTGAGATCCTCTTTGGTTTCTTGGATAGCATCGAGAAGCTGGCTGAAAGATATTTCTTCCTTTTCCCCGTCTGCCATGTTTCTTGCGGTAGCCTCGTGCAAGTGTCGTGAAGTTTGAATGGTATTTCTTAAATTGTAGTTTGCCATGCAAAGAAAAGTTCTATACATGTCTGCACTCCTCCGCTGCATCCGGAAGTCCAAATTCTTTTTTTTAAAACTATCCTTCCACTTTAACTCAGGAGTGGAAGAATAGTCAGACAGTAACACAAAAAAGCTAGATAAATAGAAGATAGAAAGCTCTGTCGGCATTATATTTTATGTATAATGAGATTACAGGTGCCAAAAAATGTTACACTAAAAATTCTGTACATTTGGAAAATATCACTGAAGATATTAAGAAAAGTACTCCTGAAGCCTAGGAGTCCTCCTAAATGGCACCAAAAGTTCTATCTTTATAAGCTGCTGAGAAGAGCTATTAGTAAGGACATGAGAGAACTCCATCCATCCATCCATCCATCCTCTTCCGCTCATCCGGGGTCGGGTCGCGGGGGCAGCAGCCTAAGCAGGGAAGCCCAGACTTCCCTCTCCCCAGCCACTTCGTCCAGCTCTTTCCGGGGGATCCCGAGGCGTTCCCAGGCCAGCCGAGAGACATAGTCTCTCCAGCGTGTCCTGGGTCATTCTGACTAGATGCCCGAGCCACCTCATCTGGCTCCTCTCGACGCGGAGGACCAGCGGGTCTACTCCGAGCTCCCTCCGGATAACTGAGCTTCTCACCCTATCACTAAGGGAGAGCCCAGCCACCCTACGGAGGAAGCTCATTTCGGCCGCTTGTACCTGCGATCTTGTTCTTTCGGTCACTACCCAAAGCTCATGACCATAGGTGAGGGTAGGAACGAAGATCGACTGGTAAATCGGGACCTTCGCCTTTCGGCTCAGCTCTCTCTTCACCACAACGGATCTGTGCAGAGTCCGCATTACTGCAGATGCCGCACCGATCCGCCTGTCGATCTCCCACTCCATCCTTCCCTCACTCGTGAACAAGACCCCGAGGTACTTGAACTCCTCCACTTGAGGCAGAATCTCATCCCCGACCCGAAGAGTGCACTCCACCCTTTTCCGGTTGAGGACCATGGCCTCGGATTTGGAGGTGCTGATTCCCATCCCGGCCGCTTCACACTCGGCTGCGAACCGATCCAGTGAGAGCTGGAGGTCACGGTCTGATGAAGCCAACAGGACCACATCATCTGCAAAAAGCAGTGACCCGATCCTGAGGTCACCAAACCGGACCCCCTCCACACCCTGGCTGCGCCTAGAAATCCTGTCCATAAAAATTATGAACAGGATCGGTGACAAAGGGCAGCCCTGGCGGAGTCCAACCCTCACTGGAAACAAGTCCGACTTATTGCCAGCAATGCGGACCAAGCTCTGACACCGGTCATACAGGGAATGGATGGCCTTTATCAGGGGGTCCGATACCCCGTATTCCCGGAGAACCCCCCACAGGATTCCCCGAGGGACACGGTTGAATGCCTTCTCCAAGTCCACAAAACACATGTGGACTGGTTGGGCAAACTCCCATGCACCCTCAAGGATCCTGCAGAGGGTATAGAGCTGGTCCACTGGTCCACTGTTCCACGGCCCGGACGAAAACCACACTGCTCCTCCTGAATCCGAGGTTCGACTATCCGATGGACCCTCCTCTCCAGCACCCCCGAATAGACCTTACCAGGGAGGCTGAGGAGTGTGATTCCCCTGTAATTGGAACACACCCTCCGGTCCCCCTTCTTAAAAAGAGGGACCACCACCCCAGTCTGCCAATCCAGAGGCACTGCCCCCGATGTCCACGCGATGCTGCAGAGTCGTGTCAACCATGACAGCCCCACAACATCCAGGGCCTTGAGGAACTCAGGGCGGATCTCATCCACCCCCGGGACCCTGCCACCGAGGAGCTTTTTAACCACCTCGGCGACCTCCACCCCAGAGATAGGAGAGTCCCCTGGCCCTGCTTCCTTACCGGAAGGCGTGTCGGTGGGATTGAGGAGGTCTTCGAAGTATTCCTTCCACCGATCCACAACGTCCCGAGTCGAGGTCAGCAGCGCACCATCCCCACCGTACACAGTGTTTACGGCACACTGCTTCCCCCTCCTGAGATGCCGGATGGTGGTCCAGAATCTCTTCAAAGCCGTCCGGAAGTCTTTTTCCATGGCCTCACCGAACTCCTCCCATGTCCAGGTTTTTTCCTCAGCGACCGCCCTAGCTGCGCTCCGCTTGGTCTGCCGGTACCTGTCTGCTGCCTCCAGAGTCCTACAGGCCAAAAAGGCCCTATAGGACTCCTTCTTCAGCTTGACGGCATCCCTCACCGCTGGTGTCCACCAGCGGGTTCGGGGATTGCCGCCCCGTCAGGCACCAACCACCTTGCGGCCACAGCTCCGGTCAGCCGCCTTAACAATGGAGGCACGGAACATGGCCCACTCGGACTCGATGTCCCCCGCCTCCCCCGGTACGTGGTCAAAGCTCTCCCGGAGGTGGGAGTTGAAACTCTCTCTGACAGGGGACTCTGCCAGACGTTCCCAGCAGACCCTCACAATGCGTTTGGGCCTGCCAGGTCTGACCGGCAACCTCCCCCACCATCGGAGCCAACTCACCATCAGGTGGTGATCAGTTGACAGCTCCGCCCCTCTCTTCACCCGAGTGCCCAAGACATGCGGCCGCAAGTCCGACGACACGACTACAAAGTCAATCATCGAACTGCGGCCTAGGGTGTCCTGGTGCCAAGTGCACATATGGACACCCTTATGCTTGAACATGGTGTTCGTTATGGACAATCTGTGACGAGCACAGAAGTCCAATAACAGAACACCGCTCGGGTTCAGATCGGGGGGGCCGTTCCTCCCAATCACATCCTTCCAGGTCTCACTGTTGCTACCAACATGGGCGTTGAAGTCCCCCAGCAGAACGAGGGAATCCCCAGAGGGAGTGTTTTCCAGCACCCCCTCCAAGGAGTCCAAAAAGGCTGGATACTCTGAGCTGCTGTTTGGACCATAGGCACAAACAACAGTCAGGATCCGTCCCCTCACCTGAAGGCGGAGGGAGGCTACCCTCTCGTCTACCGGGGTAAACTCCAACATACAGGCACCAAGCCGGGGGGCAATAAGTATTGCCACCCTGCCCGGCGCCTCTCACCAGTGGCAACTCCAGAGTGGACGAGAGTCCAACCCCTCTCGAGGAGACTGGTTCCAGAGCCCTTGCTGTGCGTCGAGGTGAGGCCGACTATATCTAGCCGGAATTTCTCAACCTCATGCACCAGCTCAGGCTCCTTCCCCACCAGAGAGGTGACGTTCCACGTCCCTAGAGCTAGCTTCTGCAGCCGAGGATCGGACCGCCAAGGTCCCCGCCTTCGGCTGCTGCCCAGCTCACACTGCACCCGACCCCTTTGGCCCCTCTCACTGGTGGTGGGTCTGTGGGAGTGGGGTCCCATGTCCCTTCTTCGGGCTGTGCCCGGCCGGGCCCCATGGGTGAAGGCCCGGCCACCAGGCGCTCGCCTCCAAGCCCCACCCCCAGGCCTGGCTCCAGGGGGGGCCCCGGTGACCCACGTCCGGGCAAGGGACACGAAATTCCAATTATGTTGCTCGTCATTGGGGTTTTCTGAGCTACCTTTTGTCTGGCCCCTCCCCCTGGACCTGTTTGCCATGGGAGACCCTACCAGGGGCATAAAGCCCCCAACAACAGAGCTCCTGGGGTTATTGGGACACGCAAACCCCTCCACCACGGTAAGGTAGTAGCTCAGGGAGGGGGACCAAATGGCACCAAAAGTTCTATCTTCATAAGCTGCTGAGAAGAGCTATTAGTAAGGACATGAGAGAACTCCTGAACTAAAAGATGCTAAGGATGACATCATGTTATATGAATAAGCTTCATCACTGGCTACATCCAAGTTCCCCTATGAGATCATTCCTCACAGGATCCTCTCTTAACCTAGAAATCATTCTGGTCTGCTCCCTTGAAGGCTGTTCCAAATAGCTTCTTTTTGCTGTGAGGAGTGAGAATGGATCTCTGAACAAGCATACATTAGACCATTCTTCCTGGAATCTTTCAGCCAACCCACCCCTTTTTGGGAAATCAGTTACTGATTGGACGCTGCTGTTGATCAGACTGCTCTGACACTGAATCACTTCAAGTGCTCAAAATGATATGTGCACACAAAATACAAAATTAACCGATGCTTTGGTTAATTTGTATGTACAAGATATAATTTGTTCTCACATATTTGTTCTTAAGCATCATGTGCACAAGATAAGTGTATAAGTGAGAGCCAGCACAACAGACCAGCCTTTCTCTCCAGAGCATGAAGTGCAGCGTACCTGCTGCATTTAGTTAAGTTTTAATATGTTTTAAGGTAAGAAAGTAAGTATGTAGATTTCCATGTCAGTGTTTTAAATAACACGTTTGTGAATCAGCTTAGATGTTTTCAGAGTGGTGAGACCAGCTGTTCATCTCAGCTGTTAGCTAGAGTCCTGCATCCAGGAGTAATATGATCTGATGAAATAATCTGTGATCCTTATTGGTGCTTTACTGCTGACTCTAATGTCTGTAGCATTTCAATATATGATATACCATGAGAACAATTTATACCTTAGTTAATCAGAACATGGGAACAAATTATATCTTGTGTGCATGAATGAACTAAAAATGGGAATGAATTATGTGTGCACATTATAACATTTTCAGTACTTGATGTAATAAAACATGGCCTTGATTTATTTGACCCATGTTCATAGTGAGAGTGGCTAAAACACAAGAAAAGATTAAAGTGAGGGAAACATGGATGGAATTAAGGGAATTGACATGTATCAACTATGTCCACAGTGATTGGCTGACAGGTCTGTGTCAATGAATTTTAAAGAAAATGTTCTTTAATCCAGCGGGCATCTTTAGGTGGTAAATGATTCTGACAGACAGCTGGATTGACAGCTGGTCTCTACTGGTGTTTGTATGGTTTTAGGTTGCTGCTAGGTTATGGGCATCTAGTGAGGTGAAAAGAGATTCAAAGAGCTTCATGATTATATGAGGGAATGATGAGTTATTATTGTTTACAACTAAAATGTGAAATGATTTGTCCTATGACATAGTTTTTTTTATATTTGATTATTTATGATAATAGGGAAACAATCCTCAGTGTGGGCCACACATTACAAACAAGTAATAAACACTATGCAATTTTACAAAAAAGACACATGAGGGAAAGGGAAGCTGGTACACAAGGCTATGGCTTGTGAAAGATTCAAATGCATGATGCAGTTATCTATTGTGTAGTTGGTATGAAAGACCTGATGACCTGAAACAGATGGCTATTATTTGGGAAGCAATGAGCCATAACAAAAAAGAGAGCTTCTGGTTTAGGCTCTCCTAGTCTTGATCCTTAACTCATGATTCTAGATATTGAGGTTTCACTTCCTGTTGGTCTGAATCTCATCCCAGAGTAGTAAAAGGCATTCCATAAGCATGGCGGAAAGCAAGAAGACAAAGACAAAAGCAAGAAAAACCAGCTAGCAACGTGGAGTCTTAGATAAGAGACTGTTTTAAAGTTTCCATCTGGCCAATCCAAGGGCTTGCAGAATTCTCAGGGAGCAAAGTCAGTTACTTCCTGTCCACAGACAGGCAAGTACAACTTCTGAATGGGGTAATTATTTAAATAAAAGTATGCTAATGTGTCCTGATGTGTCCCCGGCCAGGACATAACAGGGAAGTATGTCATCAGTGCAGGACATGGTGTTTTTTTGGTAAATAGTTGAAAGAATGGAGAAGTTGGAATACCCTATACATGAATATTAAGTGATGTAGGCTGCAACCAAATCAGGACACAAGTGGTCAGCTTGAGACTGCTGGAAACAGGTGGAAACAGCAATGTGTCTCATCACCTGAGACACATTTTAATATCAGGTGTACACAGGGCTTGTACTGTATATGAGATGTTCTGCAGGAGGTTCCCCTTGTTGTTGATGTTGTTAACTGGCTCAAGTTCGAGAAGGACTTCATTTGCAAACAGCAAATCAATCAATCAATATTTCAATCAGTCATGTTCTCTCATTAAGAGGAAACTCTTAATGAGAACTTTTAGTGCCATTTACTACTGGTAAGATTACAGTCCCTGCTCGATGAAACAACTGGTCCCGTGTTGTCCTTTGAGAGAAAATCCAGAGACCAAAGAGCAAAAATGTTATAGTTTTTGTTTCATGATGGTCTCCTCCCTATCTAACTTGCAGACATGAACACATGTTGTCTGTTGAACAAGTCACCAAACAAATTAATCAGGAAAATGTGCACTGCTAACTTCTGCCAGCTGTTGTCAAACAGAGATGGCTGAGACTAAATACAGCATTTCCCCAAAGACCCTTTTCCCCCTTAAAAACCCAACAAAATTTCAGTTGAAATTGAAGCTAAAATGTTACTGATTATATCTGACATTAGAAAATTAAAGTAGAATGTTGAACATAGAATGACATGTGAGATACTTGTGTGTGCTGTGGTTGATACAGATCACCCTCCTGAGTTCTATAATGAGGTAGCAGAGAAGCTGGAAGAGATTGCTCAGAGGTCCACCAGTATAAAGAAACTGAATCCCATCAGCCAGTCTTCCCCAGGTAAACACACACACACACACACACACACACACACACACACACACACACACACACACTCACACACTGCAATGACTTCCAGTGAACAGGTTGGCTGTGTTTAATAAGACTATATTCATTCTTGACCCTTGGAAACAATATTTATGAGCACAAAAGTCATTAGATTGTCTCCAGTCTCTGCAGAGTAACTAGGGCTCTTCTCCAATGATATCTGCATTTGACTTGCTGAGATACTTTAGCTTTTTGCACAAATAAATCCTGTAAAAGAAAAAAAAAGATAGGTTCATAGGTAATTAATCTTAAACGAAGCAGTCAGTGCATCCTGTAGGGGCATTATAATATAATCTCACAGCTGTAACCAAATTATATAGACATTGAGTAAAGGACAATAAAGTCGACATGACATGCCGACTTTAATCTCAATATGTCGACTTAAATGTCGGCATGATATTTCAACTTTATTCTCGACATTTTGAGTTTAATGTTGAAGTGCTGACTTTAAAAAATGCATGTGGTCCTAATACTCTGTCATAGTACTAGGACACCTTAGATCAGGTTTTTTTTTTTTTTTTTTTTGGACAATCCCCTCAATGGACCATGCTCACAAACTGATGTCAAACCTTCTTTGCCACAGCCACTCTACCTCATTGGTTAATCTTTATCAATAGAGTGAAATGTTTACAATATTTGCATTCTACATTCTTGCACTGACTCATTACACTGTTCTGCCTTGCCTTGTTTGTGCATCATTTCTAGTCTTTTTGCACTGTTCTTTCCTGGTTTTGTTTTGTCTTTGCATCTTATGTTGACTGACTATTTAATGCAAAATGTAACTCTCTGACCCAGGGACAAAGACTAAGAGCTATATGATGTAGTTTCATTGACTTTAAAGTAGTCGGTTCTTTCTTTCAGTAGCTTGTGATAAAGAGGCAGTGGTGCAGCAGCTTGCTAAGATACTCTCTGTTGAAGGAGATTCCATCAACACTAAGGTGGGTGTGCTTTATACTGACACTTTGAATTTAGGGGGAGTTTTGACCCAAAAAATCTGCATCATCATCAGTGAACTGCAGTCAGCCTGATGTGCTCTGTGACGTTTAATACAAAAAGATATTGATAGGACAAAATTTTGATGAGTCTTCTAATCTATAATTATACATATTTTGACAGATCCAGTCGGACCCTTTTCTGCGCTCCCGCTTGACTCGTCTTTCCTATGCATCATTTGCCAAGCTTTTAGACACTTTCAGCAGTAATCAGGTATCTGAGGCCCCAGCCCTGCTGCCAACAGCTAGTCCAACACTGCAACGCATGGCTGTCACCATGGAGGTATCACGGCGGATAGTCACAGCCACAGGAACCCAGCGCATGCAAGGTTATGCAGAGTGCTACATGGAGACCTTTGCCCCTTGGGTAAAGAGCCAAGGAGGATGGGTAAGTGATTTAATCAAAACATTTGTCTGAATAATCACATTATATACATATGTATGTATGTATGTATATATATATATATATATATATATATATATATATATTTGGGCTGTTGGTTGATTAAAATATTCAATCCTTATCAATGTGTCAATAGTTTATCACACATTTAACACCATTAATACCAAATCAATCATGCTTTTTTTAATATATGTTCAAATTTTACCATAAAGAGACTAATATTCTTATTAACATGGGAAAGAACAAGAGATGCTTACTTTATGCAAATGTATGCATTTATTGTTGGAAGTCAATTAACAGTAAACAATAACAAAGATTTCCAATGGAAAACAAATAGTCAGAAACCTTCACAGGTACAGCAGCCAGCTGAATTCTCAATTACTAAAGTCCTGATTAAAGGTAGTTTTTAAATCACACAATGTAATTGTGTCCAACCTCATATGGGAAAAATGAAAGCTAACAAAAACAATGTCTTCTGCTATGGGATAAAAACAGGATGATAAAAAAATAAAATAAACAATAAATACAGGTGTTCATTTCATTTTTCTGCTTTACCATGGTGCTGCAGCATCAGTAAAGGTGGGAATTGCTATCTTACTGTACATGCTAGGTGGCAGCAGAGTGCTTGAATCCTGATAACAGGATAAGTGTATGTAATATGAACAAAGTTCTGTGAACAAAATTGAATAAATTAAAGTACGATGTGCAATATAGAATAACTGTTTGACATCAACAAAGCATAAGCATAAGCGTCTATGTCCTAATGTCTAACAAGACCTTGTGTTGCTCGCTTGTGCTGATGTTACAATCCTCTACTGCCACCATGTGCAGCTTGTTGGTGAGCACTGCAGTTACTCTTAAATTAATTATTTGAACCCCCTTCTCTGTCGCTGTGGCATTAATGTGGTAATCACATCAACTGAAGCAAGTAACATCTGTAAAGTGAACAGGAAACACTGGAAAGGAAGTGTAAGAAAGAAAATGAGTTGTTCTCTTTGGTCATTATACTGTGTATCGTCTATACAGCAGTGGCTCTCAATGGTAATTACAGTGCAGTAAATGTCAAGGAGTTTGGTAAAATACAACTCCTGGAAATGGCAAAAAGTGCACTAGTGCCCTAATTAAAGCTGCAGGCAGACATGATTGGCCCCACGCACGTTTATGCAATTGGGGTGTGCTGCACTCAATATGCTGTTATTGCAGAGTAACAAGATGCAGCAATAGATTGGTCAACTGAAATGGAATATTGGATATTACACATACATGATAACATTTGACCCTTGCAGACATGGGTAGACACATGGACCACTGACGCTACAGTATGCAGACAAGAAAAGTATATTGTTTAGCTGCATGTCATAAACTTTTGATTTCCTCTTTAGGAGAATGTGGTAGATTTGGAGGAGAGTGTGGAGTACGACTGAGTCATCAGAGGAGAATTTTGATTCCAACTGAACCTTGGATTGACATCAGAGAGAAGAGATGGTTGGACAATGCTTTGCTTTCCTACAACAGATTGTCCATGAACAAGCTTTCCTGGAGTCTCATCTGGACTGTGAGAAGAGCAGATTCCATAAGCCTTTTTCATATATGTTTGTCTGATTATTGTTAGTCAAATGTAACAATAATCACAAGAGGTAACTTCTGCTGGAAGTACATTCACCACAGGTTATTGTTCTCCATGTTTGTAAAAAGAAGCTATTTATTATTTGTTATTTTGATGTAGATTGTTTAATCAATAGACCTGTCCATCAGTTTGAATTTGACAGCAGAGGCCTGTACTACAAAGCTGGATTTTCTCTTATTGAGGTAACTTCAGGGTTAACCCTGGGTTTTCCGTCCTACGACGGTTATGTTCTGGATTTTTAGGGAGATGCAATCCTTTAGATGTCCCTGATGAAATCCTATATGAAAGGTACAGAATGATTTTCAAGTGACATTAAGTTAGTTTAATATTCAACATTCATTTGACTTTCAAAATACACACCTATAATGTGCTTTAGCCATTTGAGTGTATGATGTCAAACCAACTGTATAACATACAGACTAATATCCCTCATGTGCAACCAGGCTTATTTTTCAAATATATTTTTATATAGTCTGTCTGTTATACAGTTGGTTTGACATCATTCACTCAAATAGTTGAAGCGTATAATAGGTTTGTATTTTGAATGTCAAATGAATGTTGAATATTAAACTAACTTAATTGCGGCAATTTTCTGCCAGCATTCCTTCCTGGCTTTTGCTGCATCATCAGAGTTGCTTTTGGCCTGGATGATGTTTGAATTCTTCATATTGTTGAAGAATAATTGTCTGCTCCTCCATGGTAAAGTAGTCTGCTCTGCAGGGTTTCTCGTTTGCGATTGGTCAGACGCTGCAAACACCTCCCCTTTATGTGAGCGCGCAGAGATCCAGATTGGAAAACCCTGGGTTCAATTACCGAGTTGATAACCAGCTTCGTAGTACCGCTTATCAGGATTGCAAATGTCTGAATAAGTCAACCCAGGTAACGGAGAGAGATATCCTGGGTATGTTAATCCAGCTTCATAGTGCAGGCCTCGGGTTGTATTGTACTGTGTTTTGAGTTTTGGTAGTGACCAATGGGCAGCCTTTCAACATAGCACCCAGTTCTCTCTCTGTCAGAGCATTCCATTTGTTTTAGTTTTAGTTTCCTATGCTTTTGTCACACTTCCTCCAGTTGGGTCAGTCAGTTTGTTCTGCACTCTAGTCTCCCTTTCCTAGGGCAAGATGAATGTGTTATCCAGAAACCCAGAATGAACAGAGCCAGTTGATAACCAGTTTTGTAATACTGGTCATCCAGGATCAATAATGTGAGGCTTAGTGAAGCCAAAGAGAGGCAAGATGAAGTGATACAGGCCACTGGCTCTGGCAGGGTGCTCCCTAAAAAGTCTACACTGAAAATGTTTTAGCCGTGCCTTTCAAGTTGTACGCGTCTGACAGCACAGATATGCTTCTGTTGTATTTAATACCGCTCTCTTATGGTACCTAACTACAGTAAATGTGTGTTTGGCTCTGAGCGCTTCCAAAACACAGGCAGCCTGAACGTGAACAGAGTCATCAGCTGTATCTTTTAATAATAATAATACATTTTCACCTGCAGCACACAGCTTGACGGAGGTTGTATTACTCAGATGTTCAGTATTATATCCTGGACCAATCATTCTTCATTGGCACTGAACAGTAAACATCAACTGAATATAAGCTGTTGACATGTTCTGCTTTTCTTTTCTATGGTTTACATTCATGTTTGAAAAGTCTAACAGTGTGTATTTGGTAGTGTCAAGATTACTGATTGTTTTCTTGTGTCATGTTTTATGTATGTATTTATACATTTTTATATGTAGCTATCATCAGTTACAGTAAGTAGAAATGATAGGTACAAGGTGTGTTTTCTTTGTGCAGATGAATGTGATGTGATGTGAATTTGTACTCACTTTGTTTGCATGATGATCAAAACCATGCTTAATACAATTGAAACTCTGAATGACTAGATTCCACTAGGAGTTAAAGGGTAATATTTTGCTATTTAGTTTTTTGTTTTTTTTAAATTGAAAATTTATTTTTAATTACAACTTGACATATCAGAAAAAAAAACATCAGTTCATCACTGCAATATGTATTCATTTACAGCACATCAACAATCAGGTATAAGTACATGGGAGTGGGAGGGAACTAAGCAACAATAACACTGTAGCTGGAGTCAAGTCAACTTACCAAAGACTTGTTTTTAATTATTTTATTGAACTGACACAGGAACGGACTATATTTCTGTTACATTTTCAAAGAAATATGTAATTGCTCTGTTAACCTCAGCATGGAGTGTCTCAAAACACTTGACTGGCCAAAGTTCTGTTTGAAGTAACCTTCAGTAATCTCTGCATGATAAATCATGTAGTAAAACCACTACAGTGTTTGTAGAACGGAGTCATTTATATAGTATATACATATACATACATATATACTTAAGTGTCAATATTTTTTCTTTGTATTTAAAAGTTATTTATTACATTGTACTGCTATGACCTCTGCACTGTGAGTTGTTATAATGGTTTTATTGAGTTCATCATAAAGAAGAGAAGTAACTTACTGTGCTTGTACATGTGACTAGTGGACAATGAGAAGGGACGTACTGTAAACAATATATAAGAAAAAAAGAGATAAGATTTTTTCACTCACATAAATATTGTCAAATAACGTATGTTTTTTTTTTTTTAATCAGTGATGTTTTTTTTTTGTTTTTTTTTAAATAAAAGCTTCTTTAGATATGATCTCTGTCTGATGTAGTAGTTTGTGACTGACGACTATTCTTTCTAGTTGGTGTGAAGAGCTTCCAACGGCAGATTACATTACAGGAGGTCTGCCTCGCACCTAGATTTTTATCTCAAGCTATATTGTATCTATTGTGATATCGTGATAGATATGGTCTTAGATTTTGGCTAGTGTAATATCTTCATATGGTGTGTCTTTTCCTGGTATTAAAGGGTCAATTACACTAAAGTGATGCAATTTGATTTTCTTCTAAACTTAAACTGTTCTGGCTTTTCTATTATTTGCATTTACCCATTTAGTGCCTGATTTACTAAGATAAAGCAATTACTTGTTCCCCTCTTAAAAGTATTACATTTTAGAAGAAGGAGTAGGGGACCAGGAGGAGGTCATGGCGGAGTGAAGACACACACTCCTGCGCTCATCACCTGTTTTGAGATTTATTTACTTAAATCATCAAATTATCCGAACCACACACACATTTTTGGTGTGTGGAACTTTGTTGTAAGACTCGGCAAACAGCAGGACTTCATGAACTTTGTTGTGAACTGAGTTGATTTTTCGTTTAGTTTAGTTAAGTTAATTTAGCAATATGTTACATTAAAGCTGTTATGAGAACGAAAAATAAATGAATTCAAATTTTGAAGTGACGAGACAAAGTTCTTGAAAGCGCTTGAAGCGACAGCTGCGCCCACGGCTTTTAATGTGGAAAAGCTGTCTCTTCAGCCGTGTTGTTTCAGTCTCAGACCCTCCCATAGACTGAACAATAAATGAATCAATAAGACCCTATCCATCCCACACTGGTCCAGCAGAAAACAAACTGCCCACAGTCAGCATGACCAAAGTAAACGATTGTGCATGTGCAATGCGTAATTGCACATGGGTTACATAAAATTGATCCTACAGACCTCTGTGTTAAAGCCTAATCATAGCTGGAGTAGTTGCCGCGGCAGCCAGATTTTTAGTTTCACTTCCCACAGTAAAAAAGAAAACATCTCTAAATTAAAGGAACTCAGTGATAATATAGCCCAGTTAGATGCACAGCATGCAACCTCACCTACTCATGAACTCTATCAGAAGAGGATTCGTCTTCAAACTGAGTTTGATCTAGCCTCAACCGCCAAGGCTGAGCACCTGCTTCTAAGGACCAGACGTACTGTGTATAAATTTGGGGACAAAGTGGACAGACTTTTGGCTCACCAAGCTCGACAGTCATACATGTCGTGTCAAATAACTCAAATACAGACCACCTCAGGCTCCACGGTTACTGACCACAAACAAATCAATGACACATTTGCTGAGTACTATGGTAAATTATATCGGTGTGCACCACTGGCCCCGGTGAAGCAGACTCTTTTTATCAGGAACTGAATCTACCTAGGCTGAACGATACTTTGTGATCTACTCTCGACAATCCATTGACAGTTGAGGAAGTTCAGGAAGCCTGAACACACCTGAGCCCGATGGGTTCCCAGTGGATTTTTTTCAAAAGGTTCTCTAGTGAGCTTTCCCCGTTACTTTTGAATATGTACAATGAAGCCCTCTTGCACTGCCAGCTGCCACAAACATTGAGGCAAACCTCAATATGTCTAATTCCCAAAAAAGACAAAGACCCCCTTAGCTGTGAGTCCTACCGCCCAATTAGTCTACTCAATGTGGACTGTAAGATTCTAGCGAAGTGTCTTACCAAGCGCCTTGAAAAGGTTCTCCCAGCCCTCATTTCACCTGATCAAACAGGATTTGTTCAAGGACGACACTCCTTCTTGAACACCCGTAGGCTCCTTGATATATTGTACACCAAGTCAGAGTCTTATTCTCCTGAAATGATTGTAGCCTTAGATGCAGAAAAGGCTTTTGATCGGATGGAATGGGGCTTCCTTCTCGATACCCTTTCAAGATTCGGTTTTGGACCCACTTTTATTTCCTGGGTCAAATTACTTTACAGCGGTCCCTTAGCCTCAGTTCGAACAAATGAGGTACAATGAAGCTATATCCCTTTGTACCGCGGAACGAGACAGGGATGCCCTCTATCGCTGCTGCTTTTTGACTTAGTGATTGAGCCACTTGCAATTTCCTTAAGACAGTGTCGCTCCTTCGAGGGGATAATCCGAGGTGATAAGGTACATGTCATGGATTCCCTCTGCCAGCCTGGTTCTACACTTGATTGGCCCTAATCACCTTCACCTGTCCCACTCTGCCCTGTCTCCCTTAGCCTCATTAACTCTCCAGCTGCACTGCATTTGTCATTAACCATGCTCTGCATTTAAGGTCCTGTGTTGCAGTCATTTGTTGTCAGATCGTCTGCAAGCTCACTCGTGTTACCAGTCTGCTCCTACTTTCTCTGACTCCTGTACCCGGACCTGCCTGAACCCTGCCCTGTTCTCCCATCCCGGAAACCCGACCTGCCTTTGTCTTCGACTCCGATCTCTCTTCTGCCTCGGTAATTTCGACCTGCCTTCTGCTTGACTCTTTTGACTTGGATTTGCCCTGAACTGTGCCACTGCCTTGCTCTCACCTGCTGTTGTTGTGTGTGTGTGTTTTCCCCAGGACCTCCCGGATTCTCCAGCTCCAGGATTTGCTTCCCACTTCCCTGGGGAGGCACACACACACACAGCACCTTGGAACCCCGAAACCCTGGAACCCCTGCACCCCTGGTAACCCTTGGACGCCCGGAACCCTGAACACTTCTCCTTCCCACTCCCCTTTCCCTAAATTCAATAAATACCCGTCTGGGTTCGAACGCACTTGGTTCCTCCGTCTCGTACTTGACAGTACGATCTGACCACCATGGAATCAGCGAACGAACCATCAGCCCTGGACCGCCTGCAACATGCATAGGGGGAGGGTTCCCGAATTACTGGCGACGTCGCGTCTTTGATTCAGCTTGGCCATCAGCATCAACAACAACTCCAGCAACAACAAGAGCAACTGGCCCAGGTGCTTGAGGCCCTTACAAACTTGAGAGCTCCCTCTACTGCATCACCCCAACCAGCCTACAACACTCCAGCTCCCGGACCATCGAACCCGGAACCCAAGATTGGAGACCTGGAGCGCTTCAATGGCGACCCAGACCAGGTTCGGCCCTTCTTGACCAACTGCAAACTCCTGTTCTCGCTGCAACCCAGAACCTTCGCCTTGGAGGAGGCCAAGGTTGGATTCGCCATTACCCATCTGACGGGTCGGGCTCGTCTCTGGGGAACAGCAGAGTTCAAGCAACAAACCCCAGCCTGTGCCACCTTCAAGGCCTTCGAGACAGAAATGAAGAAGGTGTTTGATCTGGGTTCAACAACGGCAGATGCATCCCAAGAACTCCTGACAATCCGGCAGTGCAATCGCACTGTCGCTGACTACTCCATTGAATTCCGGACCCTGGCCAGACGCAGCATGTGGAATACGGTAGCCGTGGTGAACGCCTTCCTTCACAGTTTGGCAGAGTACATCAAGGACGAGTTGGTTTCATACGACTTACCCACGACCCTCGACGACGCCATTTCTCTGGTGGTTCGTATCAACCGCCAGATACAGACCCGTCAACGAGAGAAGGGGCCAAATTCCACGCCCCATCCGCAATCGGAATGACTTTTCGCCTGCCCAGTTGACACATACATGCCAGCCCGAACCCATGGAGATTGGTCGCTCTACCCTCACTCCAGAAGAACGCCGGCGCCGCTTCACCTCAAACCTTTGCCCGTACTGCGGGGGCGAGAACCACCGAGTGATCAACTGTCCAGCAAAAGCCAAAGCTCATCAGGCGTAGGGGGAATCCTGGTGAGCTCAGCATGTATTCAGCCCCCCGTAACCCGAAAATTCCTGCTCCAGGTTCATCTTCTGCTTCCCAATTCTCCACACACGCTTTCCGCCCTGGTTGACTCTGGAGCAGAGGCCAACATTCTGGACTCTGAACTAGCTCATCAATTAGGCATAGGGAGCCATCGTCTGTCCACACCTGTTCCTGCACGAGCCCTGAATGGGCATCTGCTTGGCACTGTTACTCACATCTCAGCCCCAGTAACCATGCACTCATCAGGAAACCACCAGGAGGCTATCCAGTTTCACCTTCTGCGCTCACCAGGGTTACCACTCATCCTAGGACATCCATGGCTCCGTCAACATAACCCCCACATCGACTGGGAGACCAGAGTAATACAGTAGTGGGGAAGAGAATGCCACCAAACCTGCTTGAGAGGAGCCATCATACCCACCAGTCCTGAATCCCCGGACTCGATCCCAGACCTCTCCAATGTGCCTGTCTGTTACCATGGATTTCGGGAAGTCTTTAACAAGTCCAAGGCCACTTCTCTGCCCCCTCATCGGCCATATGACTGCGCCATTGACCTCCTGCCAGGCACTGCACCTCCTAAGGGCCGCCTGTATTCCTTGGCTGCCCCTGAAAGGAAATCCATGGAGACATACATCAACGATTCCTTGGCCACTGGAATTATCCGTCCATCATCCTCCCCTGCCGGTGCTGGATTCTTTTTTGTTGGAAAGAAGGACGGATCTCTCCGTCCATGCATCGACTTCCGGGGGTTGAATGACATAACCATCAAGAACCGGTACCCCCTGCCACTCCTGTCATCCGCCTTTGAACTACTCCAGGGGGCAACCATCTTCACCAAACTCGACCTCAGGAATGCTTACCATCTGGTACAGATGAGAGAGGGCGATGAGTGGAAGACAGCGTTTAATACCCCAACCGGACATTATGAATACTTGGTCATGCCCTTTGGTCTTACTAACGCCCCAGCAGTTTTCCAGGCCCTTGTGAATGACATCGTCAGGGACATGCTCAATGTCTTTGTATTCGTTTACCTGGATGACATTTTGATATTCTCAATGCCTGAACACGTCCGTCATGTCCAGTTGGTCCTGCGTCGCCTCCTTGAGAACTCTCTCTTCATCAAAGCAGAGAAATGTGAGTTTCACGCCAAGTCGGTGTCCTTTCTGGGGTATATAGTAGCGGAGGGAAGTATTCAGATGGACCCTGCCAAGGTCTCAGCCGTTACCTCTTGGCCAGCACCAGAGAGCCGCAAGAAACTACAGCAATTCCTGGGGTTCGCCAACTTCTATAGGAGATTCATCCGGAATTACAGTAAGGTTGCTTCCCCGTTGACTGCCCTCACCAGCACCAAGGTCCACTACCGATGGACACCGGAGGCCGACCAGGCGTTCAGAACTCTGAAAGCACGCTTCACTTCTGCTCCCATCCTCCAAATGCCTGACCCCGATCGGCAGTTCGTGGTGGAGGTGGACGCATCAGACATCGGGGTCGGGGCAGTTCTCTCCCAACGTGCCGCAGGGGATGGCAAGTTGCACCCCTGCGCGTTCTTCTCACGCAGACTGACCCCAGCTGAGCAGAACTATGACATTGGCAACCGGGAATTACTAGCTGTGAAACTGGCATTGGAGGAGTGGCGGCAGTGGCTAGAGGGCGCCAGCACTCCGTTCCTGGTATGGACCGACCACAAAAACCTGGAGTACATCCGAACTGCCAAGAGGTTGAATCCACGTCAGTCCCGCTGGTCTCTATTCTTCACCCGGTTCAACTTCACCCTCTCGTATCGTCCAGGTTCCCGCAATGCAAAACCCGATGCTCTCAGCCGGGTTTTACAGAAGGACGAAGCTCCTGTGGAGGAACCGTCTCCTGTCCTCCCAAGCTCCTGTATCGTTGCTGCTCTGACCTGGGACATAGAGAGACGAGTCAGGGACGCGATCCGAGACCAGCCCGGCCCCAGTGCTTGCCCCAACGATTGCCTCTTCGTCCCAGATCAACTCAGATCACAGGTGATTCAGTGGGGTCATGACTCTCACCTAGCCTGCCATCCTGGAGGGAATCGAACGTTCCGCCAACTCTCCCAACGGTTCTGGTGGCCCTCGATGAGGACTGACATCCAGGACTATGTAAGGGCTTGCCGCACCTGCAGCCAAAATAAAACCCCCAGTCACCCACCTGCAGGACTACTCCAACCTCTGCCTGTGCCCAAACGCCCCTGGTCCCACCTGTCATTAGACTTTGTCACCGGTCTGCCCCCGTCCGGTGGAAACACTGTTATCCTCACCATTGTTGACAGATTCAGCAAGATGGCCCATTTTGTTCCGCTTCCAAAACTACCCTCTGCGAAGGAGACAGCGCAGGTAGTACTGGAACAAGTCTTCAGGATACACGGTCTGCCCAAAGACATCGTCTCTGACAGGGGTCCCCAGTTCGCATCAGTTTTCTGGAAGGAGTTCTGTCACCTCATCGGGGCCACAGCCAGTCTTACCTCCGGCTTCCACCCTCAGTCCAACGGACAGTCGGAGATATTTAACCAGGAGCTGGAGAAGTCCCTCCGCTGCATGGCTTCACGCAATCCCCGATCCTGGTCTCAGCAGCTCCTGTGGGTGGAATATGCCCATAACTCCCTCCCGAGCTCTGCAACTGGCCTGTCCCCCTTCCATTGTGTGTACGGATACCCGCCACCACTGTTCGCGAGTCAGGAGCCCAATGTATCCTGCCCGTCTGCCCTGGCCCTTGTACGGTGTTGCCGCAGAACCTGGTCCCAAGCCCGGACCACCCTCCTCCAGTCGGTGGCTAGTTATGTAGCTGGAGCCAATCGACGGATGATTCCGGCTCTTACATACCGGGTGGGACAAAAGGTATGGCTCTCCGCCAAGGATCTTCCGCTCCGAGTGGAGTCCCGCAAGTTGGCACCCCGGTACGTCGGCCCGTTTCCTGTGGAGAGGGTGATCAGTCGGTCGGCTGTCCGCCTCAAGCTCCCCAGCTCCATGAAGGTCCACCCAACCTTCCACGTGTCCAAGCTGAAACCAGTGCACGAGAGTGATCTACTCCCTGATGCTCCGCCACCGCCTCCTCCTCGTGTGGTCGAGGGGGGACTGGTCTACACGGTCAACCGCCTCCTCCAATCACGTCGACGGGGAAGAGGTCTCCAGTACCTGGTGGACTGGGAGGGCTACGGCCCGGAAGAAAGGATGTGGGTACCCGCCAGCAGAATCGTAGATCCGGCTTTAATTGCTGAGTTTCATCGCCTCCACCCTGACCAGCCCTCCCTTCGGAGGGGTCGCCCCATGAGGGCCCAACGCATCCCTGCCCGGCCAGCCGTTCCGCTGGTGATACCCGCTCCTGACCCTGACTCTGCACCCGCGCCTGCTCTTGCGCCGTGTCCCGACTCTGTGCCTGCACCTGCCCCTGACCCCGACCCGGATCCGGCTATGTCGGATGGTGCCCCCTCCGCTGGGGACATTGAGATGGAGGAGTGGTCCGCAGAAGAGGTGGCAATGGACTCCGACAGGTCAGAGGAATACTAGCCCTCCTCCTGTTCCCCCTCCGCCCGCCCTGCCTCGGTGGTCCTGTTTTAGGACTTCTGGGGCCGTCCCTTGGGAGGGGGGTTCTGTCATGGATTCCCTCTGCCAGCCTGGTACTACACTCGATTGGCCCTAATCACCTTCACCTGTCCCACTCTGCTCTGTCTTGCTTCCCACTTCCCTGGGGAGGCACACACACAGCACCTTGGAAACCCTGGAACCCCTGCACCCCTGGTAACCCTTGGATGCCCGGAACCCTGAACACTTCTCCTTCCCACTCCCCTTTCCCTAAATTCAATAAATACCCGTCTGGGTTTGAACGCACTTGGTTCCTCCGTCTCGTACTTGACAGTACATAAGGTGTCAATGTATGCAGACGACCTCCTCCTATATATTACCAACCCTGCAAAGTCCCTTCCGTCCATTCTATCTAAGCTGGAACAGTTCGGGACACTCTCCGGTTACAAGGTCAATATGCAAAAAAGTGAAGTTTTCCCTTTGAACCCCACCGCTCTTAATATTCCTGCCTCCATGTCCCTTGTTCTTTTCAGCTATTATATAAACTTAATTTCTCTCCTTTAATTGACAATTGCAAAAAAGATTTGGAGCGTTGGCGCATGTTACCATTATCATTGGCTGGGCGTATGAACTTATTCATATATATTTTCTAGAATATCCCTGTATTCATTTCCAAAAAGAAGTTTAGTTCTCTTGATAGGATATTTTCTAATTTCATCTGGGATGGCAGGCAGCCTCGAATGGGTAGGGCCTTTTTACAAAGACCCAAAACATCGGGAGGGATGTCCATGCCCAACCTCCTTTACTATTACTGGGCTAGCAATATTCAGAAAGTTATCACACATGTCCAAAGTAATCCTTCTGAGCATGCACCGGATTGGGTAAAGATAGAAGCACATGGTCTCCCTTTCCACTCTTTAGTTACTTCCCCTTTACCTCTGGCAATTCCTACATCATACATTAACTCATTGGCTGCCAGTCATTTTCAGAGCAGAGAGCCCCAACTGCCAGCCGTTTTAGAGCATTTTGAGTGATCTTTCAAGACCCACAGAATATTGTGTTCTATGACTATGTAAACACCGACGGTACCAAAAGAAAGAGTACACTCTCTTTTATCAGGAAAAAGTTTGTTTCTACCCTTTTCCGTTCTTTAGAAAACAACAGTAGAAGATAGGCTGGTTTCACCAAAAACACCAGTTTTTGACCAAAACACTGAGAAAACAAGCTTTTTGTGGAAAAAACTATTTTTTGCTTTAGTGACACTTCAAACATCTGAACAGTGTTTCCCTTCTATAAAACAACAAAAACAACACTGAGAAAGGGCTTTTGATGACAAAATAATTTATTTACAAATAACAAACAACAAACAAATAACTGTACTGACAAAAAAAAAAACAACTTTTGTACAGTACGTTTGTATGCTGGAATGAATTGTGCGTGTGTGCAAGCGTGTGTGCGTGTGTGTGTGTGTGTTTTCATGACTACACCCAATAATTTTGCTTTGTGTGGTATGCTGTAAAGCACTCTCCTGGGTGCAAGGGGACACAACAGGATATGCACCACATATGCTGCCATCTATAGGGGTCAGTTTGTCATTACCCTAGTTACATGCCTGATATTGATGGACAAGCTCCGCCAGATCGTCCCCCAGCCCCCCCCGTTGAAAAACATAATTGACGTCTATAGACGTCAATGGCAGTGAACGGTTGTAATCAAATTGACGTCTATAGACGTCAATGGCAGCCAATGAGTTAATCTAGTCATAGCTCATACACTTAAAATTTGGTCACAGTTTAGGAAGCAATTCGGCCTGCAAAAAGCCTCCTTAATGGCACCCATTGCGTCAAACCATCTCTTTACACCAGCCCAGTTGGATCTGTCTTTTTGCGCATGGCACACGAACGGAATACAAGTTGTTAAAGATTTGTATATTGAAGGGGTATTTGCATCATTCGCTCAGCTGGCAGGAAAATGTGGCTTACCCCAGTCACATCACTTCCGCTATTTTCAGATTAGGGACTTTGCCCGAAAGGGTTACCATCCCTTTCCTGAGCTACCTCCAGAGACACCCCTGGATACTCTTCTAGCCACAAAGACAAGTCTTAAGGGCGCCATCACAAGGATATATAATACACTAACTAACATAAATCCTCAGTCCATTGCAAATATTAGGACTCTCTGGGAGGGGGATCTTGGCACACCTCTCTTCAATGATGTGTGGGAGTCAGTTCTAAAGCAAGTACACTCATCCTTGTCTTGTAGTAGATATGGCCTTATACAATTTAAAATTGTTCACCGTGTTCAATTAACCAAGGCCAAACTGGCTAGGATTTATCCCAGCACTGACCCTACATGTGACCGGTGCAAACATGCACCGGCGACCTTAATACATATGTTTTGGACATGTTCCACTCTTCCCACATTCTGGCTTGCAATATTTAATTCCTTGAGTGAGGTTTTTAGTATGGTTATTAATTTGCATCCTTTAATAGATTTATTTGGTGTAAGACCTGGGGACTGTGTCTGGCCATTAAATATGTACAATGTGGTGGCTTTCACTACTTTACTTGCCCGTCGCCAAATACTGTTAAATTGGAAGAGCTCCAAACCCCCATCCCATGCCAGATGGATCAGGGACATTATGTTTCACCTTAAGTTAAGGAAAAGATTAAATTCACCCTGAGAGGTAATGAGGACAAGTTTAACAAGGTCTGGATGCCTTTTCTGACTTATTTTGATAACATGACTGATGTGACAAACTGGGATTAGTAGAGGATATCTTTGCATATGTAGGTGAAAAACTGGTAACTTAAACCATTGCTGTCTTTTTTTTCCCCCCAATTTGATTTGATTTTAATTATTTTAGTAGTCTATTCAGCTGTTACTTTTTCTCTTCCTTATTGCATTATTTTCTCTGTTGTATGTTCTTTTCCCTTAGAAGATTTGGGACAATGGGGTGGGGGTGGATTATGTGTATGTATGTGTTTAATTACAAATGCCAATAAACAGATTTAAAAAAAAAAAAAAAAAAAAAATAGTAGGGGTCCACCCTGAACCCTAAACCAAACTTCTTTGGACAAAACGGCTGGACACGCAAGTCATAGGGCACTGATTTACTAATGGTCTGTGTGTGTAAAAACGTGTCACACTTGACATCACCTGCAAAAATTGTGCAACTGATTTACTAACACGCGCTGTGTTAGTAAATCAGTTGCACAATTTTGGGTCTGAGGTTTGGGTCTTTCAACTGTACAAGATAATATGTGCTGTTGATTTAGTACGTTTGTCATAATGAATATACAATATGGGGTGTTTTAACCCCAGTGTGCAACATACAGGGAGGAGAAAAGCAAATATGTTATTTAGCACACATATTGTGATTTACCAAACCTGAAGGTAATTTTTTGTGACGATAACTGCGTCTATAAATAAAACCTTTGAATTGCACAATGCACACAGATGACTGCTGTTACTGTGGAGAGGAGGAGACGGAGGCACAGAGGTATTTCCATGTTAATGAGGTGGGCGGTTCTAACATTAGTCTTTAGCATGATTGGTTTGAATGGTGTGTGTGATACTATCTACTATTACTGCCTGGACTGGAGTGATAGCTACACCAAACTTTTCGCTGTAGACCTAAGGCTACGTTCACACTGCAGGACTTAATGCTCAATTCCGATTTATTGCCAATTTTTTGTTTGGCTGTTCATATTACACTTTTAAATGTGGCCTCCTGAAGTGACCTGCATTCTCAGTTGATCATTAATGACGTCACGCACAGAACAGTGTTTACGGAAGCGAACATGGCAACAGCTACATCCATAGACATATATACGTAGACGCCGCCGACGTTGACTGCTGCTGCCGATTAGAACGACGTGCCTACACACCGGCCATCGTGGTACAGGGCCACTTGCTCCTGCAGCGCATTATGTCTATAGAGGAATGACGTGTTTGCACTATCAAAAAGTGATCATACATCGCTCAATTGTAATAAAAATAAATAAATAAAATTGCTCAATTGTCAACATATATTCACAAATGTCAGACAGATAGATAGACACGTTTTTAACAAATCAAACCGTTTGGAAATCAGTCGAGATTTCAGTGAAACTGTGGAGTACCTCTTCCCTCCATAGAAATACATGCACTACTGCCTCTGCTAGCCCTGTACCAAGATGGCGGCGCTTTAGGCACGCCTCTCCACAGTCAAGGCGGCGTCTACATATATATGTCTATGGCAACAGCTGGTGAAGTTACTGGTAGTCTTATTTATGGTCTAATGCTAAAAACAGTGTGTGGCCGCAGCCGGCAAATTTGTGAGAGGGTGATGTTAAAAAGGAGGAAGAGGAGAAAGAAAAATACTTCACTGGTGTCTTTATGCGGAGCATTAGCTGTGTGTTGCTGTGTGTTCTTCTTCTGTGTGTCTGCCTCTAGCTTATGCTTAGTTTTGCTGCAGCCTTTGCATCCCGTGAACAGGAGAATGCATTCATTTGCATGCATGCATGAATCGTTTGCTTTTGTCTGATTCGCCCAGTGCTTAAGACTAATGTTAGAACCGCCCACCTCATTAACATAATAAAGGTGGAAATGTAGGAACAAATAAATAAATGTAGGAACAAATAAATAAATGTAGGAACAAATAAATAAATGTAGGAACAAATAAATTAATAAATAAATAAATACATGTGTAAATGAATAAATATATAATAAATAAATGTATAAATAAATACATACATAGCCTACATATATGTAGAAATGTAAAATTAGCCTTTTTCACAACAAAAAAATATACTATTTATTTATTTATTTATGCATTTATATATTTATATGTGTATTTATTTATTTATTGTTATGTCATTTTTTGTCCTTCATAAAAACTTAGTCACACTAAATGCTTGTAATTTTTCGCGGTCGGCAAGCTTTTGTACCTTCAAGCTGAGGCTCAGCTCTCTTCCGCCTGAATCTGAGAGACAGCCTCCAGAGGGCTGATCCAGAACGAGCAGCTGCCCAGGCCAGCATGGAATTCCAGCTGGAATTCGGGACCCCCGGAGCCCAACGAGACGTCCCGCTGAACCCGCCAAAATCCCGAACCACAGACAGCTGATGGTTAGTCTTCTGAAAAGTTTTATTGATTGTTTTTCATTGTTAGTTAATAAACCTCATATAATCATTCTTGGTCGTTGTGTGTGTTGATTTGAAGTGAATATCAGGACGATCCCTGACACCGGACAATTCATTACTTCAGAAATTTGACTGATTCAGAAATGTATTGATTTATTAAACTTTAATAATAAACCAATTAGTAAGTAAATATTTCCTCCTAAACGCGGAGGTGGTGTCCCTGATAACGAGAGCTTGTACATTTAAACATCCAAAATTGCTACATGTTGAATTGGCTCTAATTTTCATTACAGATGTTCAGTTATGCACACTTTCTGGTAACAAAAAATCTTTCAAAAATTTCTAGTACTGAGGGTGTGTGTTAAAATATTTTTTATTCTGTGACAGATTTCTGAAGAAAAGAAAACAGATGACATGTCCATAACTCACTCACAGTATTCAATCAAAGTTATATTCTTACGTTTTTGGTCATATTTTCTAAAGGGGTGAAACCATTTGCAAAATGTATTTGAGATTTTGGTGAAGGCAACCAAATATAATCTGTTGGTTCACATCAACTAGGAATATATTCACCTCAATAGGTGTAGTTGTATTGACATAACATAGCAGTTTGCACACTTAATGAAATAGATTTTAGGTTCCAAACGCAAATATTTTGTGTCTTCATCACACATTAAGAGTAGTGGTGTAAAAATAAAAACATTTGTTTGTGATATATAAAGCAGGAAGTCAATAGTTCAAATGTCATTGTAAATTGTCAATATAATTGGACAGTTTGTGTTTAACATCAGCAAAATAATATGACAGAAAACATTCAAAATGTAAGTACAACAAAATGTGTGTTGTGCTTTTTTAAATTACATTTAGCATGACATGATATTTTGACCCATGTATATAGAAAACTAGTAATTCATTTTTCACAAAAAAAAGTATGCTTAGTGCAAACGATGAGTTTTGTTAAAAGGAAATAAATAGGTTTAAACAACATAATATATATATTTCTAATGTACAAATGTGTTTTAAACATATTTTAAAGATTTATTATTTATACGAATATACTGGTCAGAACATTAATAACTTAATGTTAAATTGACAATAAGACTTTATTATATAATGGTTAATAGTACACAAAATAATGTAGTTTAGTCACATACTTTTGTGTTGAAAAAAACATTAATATACATATTTACTAACTCAATAACTTTGTGTTATGTACACTAGATGTTGTCACTTAATATGATACAGAATTCTATGTTATTAAAACAAATGATTTTATTATTTGGTTGAAAATGTATTAAATGGACAATGATCTCCAGTCAGATAAAACATCTGACACATTTATTTTGTGTCAGATGTACTCATCATTTTGTTACTGTACTCTTCTTTTTCTTCCTTTCATTCTCTTGCACTCTCTCTTGCTCGGTGTGTTATATATTCAACTATTCCTCTGCCTCCTTTATGGATAGTGATACATGTAATAAATATAGTTTTGCGGTGTTGGAGGCAAGGCACAGTGAATTGGAAGCGTAGTTCCATACCACAGAAACCTAATAGTTAGCTAATGTAGTTTGCCGGCCTCCTGTAGCTGATGTGATACTCACCCAAAAACACAACAGCAATAAACAGAAAAGGAGTTACACATAAATATCTAATAAAAATGAATACCACTTCCGCAATAGTAGACAGGATAAATGTGGACTATCATATTGATTTATTTTGTCTTACTGAAACCTGCTTGTGTCATGAAGAATATGAAGAATATATCTAAATGAATCCCAGTCATATTAATACTCACATTCCTTGAGACACCAGTTGAGAAGGTTGAGTTGCAGCTCTTTTCAACTCAAACCCAATAATCAACCCCAGACCTAAACTTATTTTGAACTCATTTGAAAGCCTTGTTCTTAGCCAGTTTTGTTTGTTATACTCTGCTGTCCTTCTCACCACTACTCTGATGGATTTTTATCTGACTTCTCAGAATAAATAAAGTAATTCTAGTAGGCACATTTGATGTTCACTTAAACATCAGTAATGATAGCCTTAGCACTGTTTATGTCATTATTAGACTCAACTGGCTTCTCTCAGAGTGAAAATAAACCCAGTCAACCCTTGACCTTGTTTTGGCATATAGTATCACAATTGGACATTTAATAGTTTTTCCACAAAATCCTATTTTATCAGAGACCTTACTACTTAATAACTGTTCAATTGTTTTTACTGGACTACACGCCATTCTTCACTAGATGTCTATCTGAGAGGGCTGTTTTAAGGAATCTCCATCAACACTGAATTCAATGGCATGTCTCAGTACTGTTGTATTGAGACATGCCATTGAATGACTCTTATTCTGATTTTAGACCCTCCCAAACTGATCATAGTGATAGTGCTGCAGGCTCACTGTGAATGACTCAACTCTATTGCTCCTTTAAAAAAAGAAGATAATTAAAGGAGGTTAGCTCTCTCCAACCCACACATTAATGCAATTGTGGGAACTTGGAAGGATATGGTGTTCCACAAAACTGGAAGAATCTCAAACAAGATAGTCTTAAAACATTTAGAAGACCCTCTGCGATGCCAGAGCTGCCTTGATGCCTTAGAATAAAAAGAGTCTTAGTTAAAACAGTTCCCTTTTTAGCACTTTATGACAAAGAGTCATAACTCTATTGATCGATGTATTCCTATAGCTCTCAGTAGTAACAACTTCATGAGCTTCTTTAATGAAACAATTCTAACTATTAGAAATAAAATTAATCATCTGTATATATTTTGACTTTTTTTCTCCAATCGACCTCATTGAACAAACTCCAATGATTACTGCATCTAAACCATCATCCTGTCTCTCAGACCATTTTCCAGCTAGGCTGCTTAAGGAAGTCTTTCCCTCAGTTAGCACTTCCTTATTATATATGATCAATCTGTCTTTAGTAATGGGATATTTACCACAGTCCTTTAAGGTAGCTGCAATTAAATCACTTCTTAAGAAGCCTAATCTTGGTTCAGAGGTTCTAGCTAACTATAGACCTATATCTAACCTCCCTTTTCTCTCTAAGATCCTTGAGAAAGTAGTTGCCAATCAGTTGTGTGATATTCTACATAGTAATAGTTTATTTGAGGATTTGAAGTCTGGATTTAGAGCTCATCATAGCACAGAGACAGCACTGGTACATGTTAATGATGAATCCTCCATGCACACAAAAGTTATTCTGGTGCATGATGCTGATCAGGGTTTACCTATTCACCTTATGCTTCCTTTAGGTAATATTATTTGGAAACATATAACACATAGTATATTATATATTAGTATATGGTTGTTTTTGCCATGTGGTGAGTGTATGCAATCTGGTTGCTGACATAAAGGAAGCTCCAATAGTGTACAAAGGTGTGCATTGTTTGGTTATAGAAAGTAAAGATCTGAAAAGCTGTCTTGTTGGTGTTGATGAAGTTGTGCATATAGAACATGATACTGTATTTTGTATGTGGCTGTGTTGGCTCTATTGCCCCCCTAATGATGAATTTGTGTGAGTGTGTGTGGGTCAAACTATGGTAAGAGATTTTTGAAGAATATTAAGGGGAATTGGGTAACTTAATGCCACCCATTTAAAGTCTAAACCCACAGTAAGCACTAGAGCACCAGAATCTGGTTTTGCAGTCTCAGAGCAGTTGGTGTTGAGCCTTCACATGTAGGGCCAGTTAACAGCTAGTCTGCAGTCAGTCCAGGTATTTCTCAGCACACAGAATTTGACAGTACATCAACATGGAGAACACCAGGGCCAAGATCTGAGAAGAGAAGAGGAGATACACAGGTCATATAAATGTACAACCTGCAAGGAAATAAAAACTTCATAACAACCAGAATAACTTGATTTTATTTGTTTGTGTTTTTCCTGAATTCTGAGCCCTGAAGTTGGATGAAATGCAGTCTTTTAACCCTGTAAAGCCTGACTCATCAAATAATTGCCAGAAAATTATAATTCTTTGAAACTGGAGTTTATTGGACCTTCTGACAAGTAATTTAAAAAAAATTAAATAAGAGTTTTGTTTCATATCATATTTAATACATTGGGAATTGTTTGCAATTTATTTTTTAACCTTACCCTTTTTTTAACCCTTACATACTGTTCATGTTCTGACTTAGACTGTTCTGAATTAGGCTCTACACCAATTCACATTCATAAATTCCCCCATTAGTCATTAATAAATGTTTGTGAATGTCTTACAGCTCCATTACAGATTAATCAATCAGTTTATGTGAAGAATTAGTAGATTTTTGGCTTTTTTAAATAAAAGCACTTCAAATTTGTACATTTACATAAACAAAAATATGTATCAGCTGCACAAAAAATTTAAAAATGATGCATTGTATTTCCTTTTTTTCTGTATTCAGGGTCACATTAGGAAAAGTCCAGCTACAATAAAAGAAATGTGTATACAGTGTTTTTACAGCTCTTAAAGGTGAAAAATTAATCAAATTTGACTGTGAACAGTGTGTAAGGGTTAAACACACAAAACCATATTGAATACAACATTCTTTAAAAGTCCTGTGTAAAGCTTTTATCACCATCATCAATTTTTTATATAATAATAATAATACATAATGTATTTGAGTGCATCTCCCGCTGCTAACAGTCTGGATGTGTACGTATTAATATGTTTTTTAACTGTGAATTATGGCACACACCACTCTAGACAGACTATAGATTACCTATAATGTAATGAATTTGAAGGTAGTGCAAATGTTTCAAGCTTAATAACAATGCATTTTTGTCAATGTCTGCTGGGCTTGAGGTGTTTTCAACCTAACAGGAGAGAAATCATGACTAAGGTCAGAGATGCATCATATGGATCAAAGAAATTATAAATGTTGGAGATAATTACCTGCACAACACCAATACACACACCAAACACCAGCACTGAGGAGATGTTATCTAGCAGCCACTGTCTGGCCTTCTGGTAACATGGCTGCAGAACACAAACAAAGACAGAGTGTGCTCAGGAGAAACAGAGGAAGTACACCAGGGAAGGTAGAAGAAGTTGTAAGGATGAAGTATTAAAACAAGTTATGTGAAGAATGATCTTAGCCATCAATATGGGATGGTGGGTTAACCCACTGTGGGACCCCACAATCTCATCAAGCTGTAAGTGGCAACCACAGGCATTTGCATGATACTGTCACATAATTCCATAAGCAACAAATAAACAGATCCACTGAGGTATACCTTCTCAGAAGCTTCTTACCATCAAGTTTGACCAAAATGCAGAGGGTTCATTACAAAGTTGCATGCAAGATGGTTCCAAGCTGCCTAATTCTCAAACATGAATCCTTTCCACATGGGTGAGTGTGTATCCTTCATACATGAAGAATGTGGAGAATGTCTCACTCTATGACTTGCCATTTTTTTGCACAGCTATGTGTATAGTACTTGTGGGAGTATAAAGTACTGAAATGACCCAGTGTCTTTGCATATTTTAGTGCATTTACTAAATCACATGGTTTACATTGTCTACTAGCCATTTTCCAGGATCTGTTTGGATTTCATGCATTTCAGCACAGTATAAAAATCAACCTGCAAAGACTTGTTCCTTGTTTGAGTTAATCCATTGCATTATAACATTATTATTGGCAAAATTAGTCTGAACAACTGAGTCACAATCACATATGACCTGATTTACTAAAGGTTTGCATGTGTAAAAATGTGTGCAAACCGATAAAAAAAGTGCAAGCTGATCCTCTAACGCGGTGCACTGAGACTTGTGTCTTTCAAATGTGCAAGATAATACGTGCTGTCCTTTTAGTACGTTTGCCATAATCAATATGCAATATAAGGTGTTTCAACCCCAGTGTGCAAAATACAGGGAGGAGAAAATGCAAATATGTTATTTAGGTAATTTTTGTGATGGTAACTGTGTCTATAAATAAAACCTTTGAAGGACAGGTATTAAGATGACTGCTATTACTGTGGAGAGGAGGAGACGGAGTAGAATATGTTTGGTTTTACTAACAGCATTGACTTTGTCACAAATGCTCTCCTATACAGAGTTTTTCCTGGTCTTTCTTTATGTAACTCAACATGTTTAACCTCTTCCACTAGAACCTCTAATTCCATGGGATCAAATTTCATTTTGCGCTTACAGGCTTTCTGCCCCTCCTAACTCTCCATTTAGCTACAAAGTCCTCATTTAAATATTGTTGTATGCACTTATTGTCAATTGCTTAGTTATTCTTAGTAGATCACCCGCAAAGGGTTAGGGTTAGGGTTAGGGTTATGTGCAATCTGTTGCACTGCACACGCAATTTAGTACCTTTATTTGGGTTATGAGTAAATCAGGCCCACAGTGTGCAATTACTGCCTCAAACATCACTACATTGTTGGAATCATCATTTGTATAGGTATCCAGACACACTCATGTATCTGGTACAAATTGGAAGGATCAATCAAAAGTCAAAATAACTTTGATTGTTGAAATTTTGCCTCTCTATGTTCCAAAATCCCATAAACTAACCTCACTCCAGCCATCAACACATTGGTCTGTTTCAACAGAGCAGCAAGATGAGGGCAGTGTTCCATTCAGCACACCATACCAGTCTGCTTTGTTTGTTACTCCGCAGCATTTGAACTATGAGAAGAGAGATTAAGATAAAACAATTAGAGTAATATCACTCACATTCAAAACTCATGTATACATAGTTGACCAGACAGTACTGAGAAGCAGACTCAGGGACAGAAGGTACACAGTGATATCAATACTTTCACTAACACAAAGCAGCCAAACAAACCAGTGGATGGATGTTAGATGTTGTAACTGCTGTGATGAAGGAAAACTAATAAAGAGCTTGCAGTATTAAAAAAACAACTACATGAATGATATGTGCAGCATCACACAGGGCAGTCAGATGTTTGTAGACATTAAAATGTACAGTACGCTGTATATACCTTGTATATGTAACTCAGCAGTGATGAAGTAACCTTACAATAAACAAGACCTGAGGATAGCTAATGTTTAGCACTTCATTTGAAACATACTGACCGTTTGAGTTTGTGACAACTTGTGCCTAAAGTGACATAATTTGTATATCCTTTATTAACACACAATCTTTCCTTTATTCATGACTTATAAGCAGCCATGATTTGTGCTTACCATTTTCTGGACATTGTCCCAGGATTGTTTAAGTCCAGGTTTAGATGTGTAAACATTCATTCCTTCCTTTAATTCATCTTGTGCTTTGGAATCCAGCTGACCAAAGGAAAGAAAGACACTCATATAAGCCATCCATCTATTGGCTGGAGCCCAACAATTATCACTTTATCATCAATTTTTCAGACATTCATCTGCTCAACTTAATAATAAGTTAGCCTGTAAAATGTCTGAAAACTGAAAATTTTCCCAAAGCCCAATGTCTTGAAAATGGTTTTGTTTCAAATGCCTAATCAAGCATTTTGGTTTGGTTTGCCAGCTGACACACACAAGCATCATCACACATATTTTACTGCCACACCCCAGTTTAATTAGTCCGTCTGTATAACTACTGTATATAGATATATACCACTCATGTGCTACTGTATATGAATGTATGATAGAGGTCTGAAAGTCTAAAATTCTTGAATGAGAACATTAAGTTAATGTCTCATTAATATATGCACTGTTGTAGACTTTGTCATTTTGAACATTGTGGATGATAAGCTCACCTTATCATGGAAGATGTGTATAACCAAAACTAGAGTCACTTCTGTCAGTACCAGGAGCAAAAGGATCACAAAGAACTGCAGAGTAGAGAAGAGCAGTTGGAGACTGACATCATAATGTATACAAGAGCAAGCTATGTAGATTATACACTCTGGGCTGTAATTGCATTAGAATATCTGCAAAGGCAAAGGGGACATGAACTGTGAGCTTCATTTTAGCCTGAGTATTTTTGTTGATCTCTCGTTCCCATTATTTCCCTTTATCTCACTACTGTTGGCTTTGACATAAATGCATAAAATGCCCATAAAACGTGACTTAAAAAAGGAATATCTGCAATCTGTTATGTGGATCTCTCACCATGAACAATAGACAGCGCTGCTCCTTAAGGGCTCCAAGACAACCCAGGAAGCCAGTTACCATGGTAATTCCACCAGCAACTAGCAGAAGATTGGCAGCTGAGAGGGATGGGAACGAAAGGGGAAGAGAGGAAATCTCTGCCTGCGTGAAGGACAGCCACACTCCAACACCAAACAAACCGCATCCTCCTAGCTTTTAGGAAATGTAATGTCAAACCAGTGTGGAAATGTAGCATTCATCACAGTGCAATGTCCTGAAAGTTATGGCAGCAAATTGCAAATCAGTTATGTGACAGTGACATTAAACTGACATGGCTGTAGATCTCAATGTTAAATCACTTAAGAGGCATATTCTAACATCATTCGCTACAACTCTTTTATTTGAGAAATGCTAAATTGGTAGAGGCTATAAAGGAATCAATTTAACCAATTTTCTCAATTTAATTTCTTTGAAATGTAACTGAATGCCAGACTTGTGCAAATACTGACCCAGAAGATGAGGTTAAAGACAAACATCAAATATTTGACACAGCACAAACACTTCCGAGACACTGACATCCTGCAAAAGAAAGAGGGAAACAGAGAGGCAGTAGAAGTATGTTGTATGCTTCATGTTACCAGTAACTATATTTTATTGGCTGGAAGATGCAAAATATCCAGTGTTTTTTGTTTTAGTCTTATGTGAGTTACTATGGTGACTGAATGTAAAATATCTTGACTTTGTCTGCAGACATAATAAAATACAATACTAAAAGTTTGACAAATTCTCTCAGTTGGAAGAATATATAATACCTTCTGTTCTTTTGCTTATACAGATCTACAGAAAAAAATAACGTGAACATATACAATTCATTTATCCATAGTCAACTTGAGGATGTCTTTTTGATTGCTGTGGATTTTGTTCCAAATTTCTTACATAAAAATAAAATGACATAAAAATATTAGGAAATAGTCATTTTATACTCAGTATTGACAAGAGGAATAATTACAGCAACTAAATCTTTTAATGTCAATGTTCACTTAACTATGGTTTCACAAGAGATGTGAACATTTAACACATGCAGACATACATTTTCTCTTTTCACACTTTATGTGTGTTCATGTTTGTGTGTACGCAAGCATGTTCTGATTTGTCTCCAAATGAGTTTTCCCGAACATTGCGGGCTAACCCCACACAGGAAGTCAGTCTGCTGACAGGAAGGAAGCTCCCTCCCCTCCCCAGCAGACCTAATTATACTGCTGAAGGCATTTCCCATGACCACAGTAAACCTGTGACTCAGAAGAGAGTTCAGGGCACAGGTCTTTTACCAGAGTCTGAGGGAATCAAAGCATAGGTGCCCTGGTATCATCAATTCATGACTTTGGAAATTATAATTATTTCCATTATGGTTTCCAAAGCTTGTGTAAATTGTAAAAAAAAAAAAAACCCTCTCATAATATGTTTTAATGTATTTGAGTTCTACTCCTCATCAGTGGTCCATACAGTTTTGAGAACACAGTAACTTGTAAGTAAAAGCATGACCACTCTTTGATTTTTACATGTGTTAGTCAGAGATGAGACTGAAAGTGTGGTGATATAGTAAGCATCAGGATACAATTCCAGCAATGTTATTTGTGTGGTTTAAGACTTCAAGTATGTATTGTAAACAGCAATATCTCATATAAAGGCAGATTTGACTACTTCTGATACTGTGTGTATCTATGATAACATTTTACTTTATGGATATTGTACTCACTGTATACAAGTAAAAATGTATAATAGCTTTGTTTGTGTCCTTTTGTGACATCATTGCCTCTGGCCCATGTCTCCTAGACATTGATTCATACTAAACTGTTTCCCCAGTTATGCTGAGTGTCACAAAAGACTGTCAAATGTTCAACTGTCAAATGTTCAAATAGCTGTGAAGTCACAGGGTAGACATTATTTTGTCTCATACCAAGAGTCTCTGAACATGCAGCCCACACATCCAGTATCAACATTTCTGCAACTTGCCAAATATGTTAATTGAAAAACATTTTCTCATTATTTTGAGAAAAACAGCAGCAGCATTATATTTCTGTTATATTTTTTTTAACAAAATGTCTGTGTTGAAATTTTGTTGTATTTGAACATAATGTCTAGGGGACAGGGTTGCCCCCATATAAACTATGTGCTGTTTCTGTCAGCCACTATGGAGTGTACAGTACAGTGGCCTAACATCAACTGGTCACATTGGACCTCCTTTACCAGAATTCTTACATTAGTATCACTGTATTCAACATTATTGAAGTTATCATAACATTTTGGTTCATGTATCTTGCATGTATTTCTAATTCTAAAATGCTCCATCACATATGCACCAAAACATTTTTTCTCAGCTTCATTCCCCCACATTGTACAAAACATTAAGTTTAGAGAAATCTTTTTTTACATGTTAATGAAATATCAATGTTGTGTTCAATTATTATTTTGTTTAAATATGTATTCACTTAAACATGCTGAGTTTTATAATTGATAAAACTGAATCATGATGCTATATAATTGAAGTGGGACTTCGATGTCCAGATTTAGTATTGCTGCAGTTACAACTGAAATTTAAACAGATTTTACCTGACACTTGAGTTTCAGTTCTTTCAAATCTTGTCTTTGTTGCACTCCTCTTCGTAGTTCCCAACTTCCTTGCCTCCTGGTTTTAATCTTTTCTTTTTTTCCTTTTTAGATCTCCTTTAGATTTGTTCCTGAATCAGCCAGGCTTTTCAGCAAGATTTCCTTTCTTCTCTTCTGCTGTATTGTTCCTCACTAATCCACCGCATTCACCCCCGTTCCCCAGTGAACTTGTCTTCTTTCCTAATTCTCAACTTTATATTGACTTCATGTAGTTTTCCAGCTGGGAAAATTTTACTCTCCTCTCTTCTCAACTCTTTCCAGATGTGTGTGTTTTTGCAATCTCTCTGAGCTCCACCCCATTTTTTCCAGTTACTTGTCCCTCCTCCAGCCCTCAGCTTCTAAACCTTGTCCCACTTATTCCACTTTTTTCTTTTTGTTCCAGAAATTTTAGGTCACTCTCAGTGGTGTTCTCTTTGGCTACATATCCACATATGCACACAGTTGCACACTTATTTTGCTGATCAGATGATGGATAAAACATGAACCGTGGAAGAGCAGATGTGCCCCTAAATCCAGAGAGAAAGACAAACAAACCATTATTTCTGATTATGCATTGACTACCCCACATAGACACACACTTAATTTGGATGGCTCACATGTGCCACCTGGTGGTTGTTGGTGTGCATGGCAGTTACTTTTGGACAAATTATCCTTCCCCATTCACTGCCATCATGGCATTATAACAGTATCACCACGTTAATCACATTAATTAAAATGAGTGACAACTGTATTTCATTACATCAGGAGAGACAAGTGGATGAAGTAAAAAATAATGTTTTAGACGTTATTGATGAGTAAGTGCTGTCAAAAGTCATTGGTGCCTAGACTCTTAGAGAGTGTTAAGGAGATTTTAAATCAAAGAACATCACGCCTGAGCTGCAGCAAGGTCCATGGCAGTGGTGGCTGATGACTTAGTTAGTACTAGTATCAAAACTGCAGTAATTTTCACTATAATAATAATGCAAAGCTGACACTAATGTAAACATTACAGATATGAATGAATACTCATAAATAATTAAAAACTACAACTGTAAAGTGACTATGGGCACAATTTTACATTAGCTCTTACTCCTATGTGCTGTGACTAAGACAGATGTGATAGACAGGGTCAGTTTTCACAAAATCACAACCCCGAAGGCATTTTGTGAATATTTATAATACACAACATTTCTAGGGGTATTAAGGGGTGTTGAATCCAAATCTGCTGTATATAAAGCTCAAAAATGCCCCAAAAGGCCTCAAAATTAAGAAAACCAACACGGCCGCTGCCGCCAGGCTGGAATCTATTTTTTTCAGTGTATCTTTTTGACTAGACAAGGTAAAAACATGAATTAAATGTGCTTTTGTAGGTTTTCCTATATGAGCAATCCGATGGCATGTTCAGATTTGAGGTGTAATGTGAAGAAACTGCTTAGATAAAAAAAATAGTTGTTTACTGAATAACTACTCAGCTATTATTTTTATTATTAATATTTTTTTATTATCAGGCTTCTTTTACTTTGTATTTTAATTTGAGGTCAAATGTGCTGTAATGGAACCTTGGTCTTCCCCAGTATCTCCCTCTCACATCGCGTCAACACCCAACGTGGGCCTTCGCGATGCTTTGTTTTAATTAAACAGTCGGATTCCCCTGGTCCGCACCAGTTCTAAGTCAGCTGCTAGGCCCCAGCTGAGGCGACCCACCGGGACCCCGCGTGAACGGGGCCCAATGGGCGCCGTAGCTGGGGAGATCTGCGAGAACCAACCCACCCCACCCGGGACACCGCCCGCGAAACCCCCGCCACGCGACGGGCCACGCACCACGCTTCCAACGGGGGCGATAGGAGGGCGACTCCTCCCCTAGCAGTCCCCATATGGACCTCCACTAACCTCTCCCTCCATCCTCACCTCCGTACCCACACTTAAGCACTCCTCCGTGGGGTACATCCCTTCCACCCCCCAACACTTTCGTGTCCCTGGTCAGCTTCTATTTTTGCCGGACGTGGGAGCACGGCGCATTGTCGCTACCCGATGTGAGTCGCTACCCGATGTGAGTCTGACATGCGCAGTAGCGTTCGCGATCGTCCGCCATCTTGAACGGTTATGTACGGCAACTCCGCTTGGCAAAAACGCCCCCAGACTCAAAACGCGATACGCGAAATAAATCAGTTGTATAACATATAAATAAAATAAAATAAATCAATCGTATAAATATATAACTATGAATAAATATAAATAGTTTGGTTACAAATAGTTGTCAGAGGTTAATAGTAAGTATAAGGTTAGAAATATCTGGAAATCAGACATGTATAAATATAAATAAAATAAATCAATAGTATAAATATATAAATATGAATAAATATAAATAGTTTGGTTATAAATAGTTGTCAGAAGTTAAGAGTAAGTATACATATCATGGAACTATCTGGAAATCAGACATGGAAATAAAATAATACAAAGTAATAGTAATAATAATTATATCTATCTATCCACTATCTTATCTATCTATATTTTTATTGATATATCTATATTGTATTATTATTTTATTATATACATATATAACATAGATAGATAAGATAGTATATATATACAATATATATCTATATATAGCTATAAAATAGATATAGATAAGATAGTATATATATATATATGTATATATATATATATATATGTATATATATATATATATATACAATATATAAATATATACACACTCTTATCTATCTATATATAGATATAGATAGATACACACTATGTTATGTATATACCTTTTTATTTATATAATATTATTTTATTATATATATGTATATGTACATATAGATGTATTGTACTATAAACATATTATATATTTTATATTTTTTCAATTGGGAATGGTATAAACTAACAGAAGTTTTTAACATTACATTATATCCATTTTACATTCATAGAGCTTTGATTTTGGAACAGTTTTGTTAACGAAAAAGAGGCCAAGATTTATCTGATGTGTGATGTGCACTCTTTTATACTTTGTTATAGACACAGGTACCACCCTCTCTAGTTCTGTCACAGCTCCTCCACTCACCTGATGGACTTCCTCAGCTGTTGTTTTGATGCAGACAGATATTTAAACTGTGGTATGCATGCCTCTGTTTGACACACTATTACAAGACCATTTCAAATGAATGAATGCTCAAACCACTACTGAAAGTTTGTTAACTTTTAGTTTATAACTTTGAAGGACCAAAGGATTCCATTTTGAACATGAACAAACATTTTAATCTAAAAATACAAAAATGTGTTTCCATCAAATTGATGTCAGAGATGGAAAAAACAAAAGACAGAGCTTAAACAGTATTGTCAAAGAATTTAAATCTTGAATTTTAACCACATGCTTTATAAAATGAATATAAACAATGGAGGAAACAAAAGACACATGTATGTACATAGCTATATGAAAAATTTTGCATATAGCTATCAAGTAAAGACAATTTTATATAATCACATAAGAAGTTATGACTCTAGTCTTTAATTTAAAGAGACCCAACATTCCCCCATGAGCAAGCACTTGGCGACAGTGGCAAGAAAAAACTCCCCAGTAATGGGAAGAAACCTCAGGTAGAACCAGGCTCTAGGTGGGCGGCCATCTGCCTTGACCAGTTGGGGTTGATACAGAAAAAGAGAGAGAAAGACTGAAGCAATCTGAATCTGGAGCATACAGGTATGTAGGTGCTTAAGGCAGAAGGGTGATTGTCAACAGTGCAGTCTCCCGATCATCTTCATCTTTTCCTGAAATTGCACAAAAGTAAAGATATTAGTACAACAGATATTATAGTTAACTTCAAACTATATGGCACTGTCTTTTAAACATGTGTCCACACACTCAGTAGATATTACAGTTAATAAAACAAATTAAGCACCAGTTCTACCTCATACTAGTTAACTTTACCTCAGTGTCTTGTGTTGGGATGTGTTCAAATGCTAATTCTCGTATCATTCTCACTTGGGTAGTTGTTATTTGTTAGAAGTAGTAGTAGTTTTTTGACTATACAATAAAACATTTGTGATTAAACATGAAAATATCAACCACAGAAAAAGAACACTTAGCTTTAGGGGGATGCGTCGAGTATAGGTTTCTTCAGTCAGTAATTCTGTCCTGTTTATTCAGGCTGTTAAACAAGAGGGAAAATAGAAGATGAGTTTCAGATTAATATTAAACAGACAGGTAAAACAATGGTGTTATGGCTACAACAAAGGAAACATTTGGCTTAACCCTGAAGAGGACTCGCTAAATGTTTTTATGCATTAAAAACCAATACCAATGTTAACCAAAATGATGAAAACTAACTAACAAAGCTGCAAAGACTGGACGATGAGACCCCCAACATCAAAAGAGATGAATACAACAAACAGAGCACTTAGCTTCTGAAAGAATCAAAAAAGACTTGAGGAAGATGAGTAGAGTCCAGGTTTCTTCTGTCAAGGATTCAGTCATGTTCAGCAGGCTATACATCCATGTTAGTAGTAAAGATGGAGGAAAGGAAGAAGAAAAGTAATGTATTAACATTACACAGACAAGATGTTTGAAAGATGGACACAAACTACTGACATGGGCTTCTTACCGAGAGTGGAGACTGGAAGCGTGTTATTTAAACACAATTGGCGTAGATGTCCAGCTCAGATTTGATCACTCTCTCCTACACAGTCATGTCCTTTAGACTGTTAATCTGAAGTAAGACAACAAGAAATTGAACATAAGATAAGTTAGGCATTGATCCTACAGTCAAAGTACAAACTACTGACATCAGGTAAGAACCTGAGAACCAGTAAGAACTGAGAGTGGAGACTGGAAGGATGTCATTTAAACACAATTGACTTTATTGTGTTTGCCATAGATGTCCAGCTCAGACTTGATCACTCTCTCCTGCACAGTCATGTCTTTTAGACTGTCAATCTGAAGTAAGACAACAAGACGATGAAAATAAGTTAAGTATTGTGTTGATCCTACAGACAAAGTACAAACTACTGACATCAGGCTCTTACCGAGAGTGGAGACTGAAAGGATGTCATTTAAACACAATTGACGTAGATGGGGAGGCAGGTACTTGAGGAGGATGATGAGGATGACTTACTGTATTTGGCGTAGATGTCCAGCTCAGACTTGATCACTCTCTCCTACACAGTCCTTTAGTCTATTAATCTGAATTCAGACAACAAGAAGATGAAAATAAGATAAGTTAGGCATTCATTGATCCTACAGTTAAAGTACAAACTACACCAGCTTCTTACCGAGAGTGGAGACTGGAACAGTGTCATTTAAACACAATTGACGTAGATGTCCAGCGCAGTTTTTAATTACAATTGTGTGTCTCCCTCTGTGTGTGTGTCTGTCTGTGTGTGTGTGTCTGTCTCTCTCTGTGTGTGTCTGTCTCTGTGTGTCTTCTATCTGTCTTGCAATATATATTCATGTTTTTCATTAAAATAATGTTGATTACAAAATGTATTGATTTATGGCAACCTCTTGAAACAGACATATTTTGTCACTAATGAGCCATGTGTAACACTTTTTAAAACATTTTTTCATGAAGAGATTAAAAATAAAAATTATGATTAATATGAAAAAAAAAAAATATTGGCAAAGAAACAGACATATTTTGTCACTAATGAGCCATGTGTAACACTTTTTAAAACGTTTTTTCATGAAGAGATTAAAAATAAAAATTATGATTAATATGAAAAAAAATATTGGCAAATAGGAAATGTTGTGCTACAATATTTTCATTATTTTATTATTATAATTCAAATGATTACCATGATTATCATTACCAAATTACCATGCTAGCCAAATTACCTTTCAAGATGTAATTACTCAGAGAACGAGTAATCTTCCACCTCTCAGCTTTTCCACAACTGGGATTAAACTGTCCCGATTGCAGGTAAGCATGGAGCTGACTGAAAAATTCAAAATCGCTCATTTTAATTATGAACGGTGATAACGAAATTAACGGTGCAAGATTGAAAAGTGGCGCATGCGCGACTCACATCGGGTAACAGCACGGATAGATACAAAGCGCATGCGCTACAGACTCACATCGGGTAACCAGACTCACATCGGGTAACACAAAGCGCATGCGCGGCAGACTGACGTCAGGTAGCGTCATGGCGCATGCGCGAGAAACGCAACTCACAAAAAACCACAGTCTAACCTATGGTAGCAGTAGTTTGTCCAAGCGGTGTTGCCGTAGATATCCGTCCAAGATGGCGGACGATCGCGAACGCTACTGCGCATGTCAGACTCACATCGGGTAGCGACTCACATCGGGTAGTGACACGCATCAATCACACAGAGCAGATCGTGCAGGACAGGAAATTGCATACAAAATACAAAATAAAACACCGGGTTAATTTTCAAAATAAAATGCAGCGTGTTTACGGCGGATCATATTTCCCTCACTACAGGTCTGAAGTACAGGTCCGAAGTTTAGATATAAAGTTTATTGTGACTTTGCTACTAACGTGTGGGCTAACAAAATAATAATAATAATAATAACAGTAATAATAGTAATTTCAGCATTCTGGGGATATAAGCTGTATTATTACTCATGTTGACAATAATTTGTTGACACAAAATAAATGGCAATTGCATATCACTTTCACCTACAGGACACACAGCTAAGTAGTTAGCTTTCTATTAGCACTTTATTTTTTAATTTTACATTAATTTCCATATTGTGTAAAACAAAATTCTGCACGCACATGCTGCCCTTTTCTGACTTTGAGCCCCTGCCTCTCTATAATCATGTGCACGTCCCTGCTGCGGTTCCTCTCGTACTGAGCAGGATTACTATTGGAACAACACATCATCAGTAGGGTAAAACTAACCTGTCTCACGACGGTCTAAACCCAGCTCATGTTCCCTATTAGTGGGTGAACAATCCAACGCTTGGTGAATTCTGCTTCACAATGATAGGAAGAGCCGACATCAAAGGCTCAGCCTCTCCCAGTTTCCAACTCACATCCCTTCACATACCTCTTACTGTGAAATGATTGTATAACACTGTGGGGTCAAATTGGTCAATCAGACTCTTATCAGTTGTTCAAAAATTCTTCAGTCTTGAAAAATCACCAGGAGGCTTCTAAGTTGAGTGCAGTAGAGTTTTATTGACGGCAGCTGGCGCTTATCTCATAGCCTTGATGCTAGTCCCTCAAGCTCTGTGCTATATTACACAAGATATCATCCCTCCTTGTCCTATACTGGCCCTCTCTTTTCTCCTCCACAGCCATCCTGGCTCATACTGGCCTTTTTCTTTTACACACAAACTTTCTGCCAACACCACTATTGTCATTGTGCCCTTTGCTTTGGTTTTTCCTTTTAAAACAAAGTCCCTTCTTCAAAAATACACCATGTGCCAATCTTTTTATATATATATATATATATTTCTAAAATATACCATGTTTTGTTTTTCCTTTCACTGCATTTAAAAAAGAATAATGTAAAAATGAGTATATTTGGTTACATCTTTTACACCTTTGTTTTGGTCTGGTTACACTTCACATCTATGGGTTACAGTGTGGTGAATTAAATCAATAAGAGCATAATAAATCACATTAACTCAGATGTTCATTCTTAACCATACATCTCAATCTTCAGTATATAGTCTTTACCAAATGCAATTATCATTATTGAACAGTAATGCAACATTATTATGAAACATTTACACTACAACACAAGCAGTAATTATGTGTGACCATCTTCTACAGTAAGCTGCTGTCATTGGCTGATCTCTCAAAGGTCAGTGCAAAGTGTATTTAAAGTTTAAACTTACTTGAACTTTGATGTAGTAGACAGTATAGGATAATGTCCATTCAAAACAACGTAAAACTGTATGGATACTACTAATATTTGCAACAATATGATGTAGCAGCTCTATAACAGTGTTTCACTGTTCCTGTGTGAATATAGCAGGGAGAATTAAATGCACTACAAGTAGTGAAAGAAGACTATTTGTCACTGTATCTGTCTTGTGAATATACTGCTCACTGTTTACACCATTCTACTCAATCTCCTCTTCATCTTCCTCTTCCTCCTCTTCCAGTGTGCAGCCCCTCATTTGGTTCCAGAATGGAGCTAATCTCCCGTCTACTGTTATTGCCACTGGCTGAATGATCTGGTCTCTAGATACAAGACAGGGAGGTAGAGTAATATCTAATTAGTTTCTCCTCAGTTTTCCAGAGTATTTGTTACACATTATGGGCAATAATATATTCACACACTCACTGTGATAGTCTGTTTATCATGCTGAGTAGTTGGCAGGCCTCCCTCTCCTTTTCTTCTTCAGTCAAGCCCTCCATTGGATCAGGCTGCTCTGCTTCCACTCGGCCAGTCACCAGGTTAATCCTGGCTTTAGCCTCCCGGTATTCCTCTGTGTCTGAGTCCGAGTCACTGGAGTACTGGGAGGCATACTGGCTGTCGCATGAATTCCTTCTTCCATTCAGCAGTCCCCGAGCTGCCAGTAGTCCAGCAGCATTGCCGTAACCCGTATATTTGACAAAGCGGCTAACTGTGAAGGAACACAAGATGTAAACTTTACAGTTAATACATTGATATGAATTGATTTTACTCAGAAATTTCATTTATAAATGCCAGTATGACCATGGTCCCCTCAGAGAGGCCTTAAATGTGCACTCACCCATGTCCTTTCATGGCAATGACAAGACAATAGAGCAGTGATAGCAATGTTCTACTTGTTTGTTTTTTGAGATTTCATATTACAAAACTGTAGCATTAGTTGTAGATAGTTGTTCTTCCTTTTGTATTATGTTTAAAATGAATCCTCCCTAATACTAATACTAAGCACTTTACCCTTTCATCAACCATCTCTATATAGAATTCATAGAATTCCGACATCAGGAAGAGATGAGCCAACATGGAGCTTATGAAAGACTCACATTAAGTGGACAACATTTTCTGTGGTTTCACTTTGACAAAAACATTTGAACAAAAGTTTTTATAAAACTGTGGTGATCTGAGACAATACCGTTCTCTTTGCAAAGCACAAACAGCAGCTCAGCAGCACAGTGCTTCACATCTGTGTCAACATGGGTCATCAGGCGGACTAGCTGGCCTCTCAGTGTGGTGTCCTGCTCAGGACGGATGCTTAAGTCCCTCAGTGGAGGTAAGATCTGGAGCAGGAGGTGGGGTCAGATGAAAGTTAGTAGTCAGTGATGTGTTAAGGGACCAGTAACTCTATTGACTATATTGACTTTTAATGCCTTCTCTCTCTCTCTCTCTCTCTCTCTCTCTCTCTCTCTCTCTCTCTCTCTCTCTCTCTCTCTCTCTCTCTCTCTCTCTCTCTCTCTCTCTCTCTCACTGTCTCTCACTCCTAAAGAAAACAACCAGGATCTAAAAGTATTCTTCTGCTGCTTCTGACAGCCTAACACTATGCTATAGCTGTGAAATTGACACTGAAAGTATTTGGTGTATTTTTCCAAATATAATTTGAAAAAGTACATTACCCTCTGCCGTAAAAAGTGACGAGTCTCCCTGTGTACCCGAGAACTCTCAGTCAGCAGATTTAGTACAGGGATTAGTTTCTCCTTTAGCTTTAGAGTCTGTAAAACAGCACATTAAAGACCAGTGTCAACATCAGCACTTCCTTTAGACTGATATTTAGAAATAATTCAAATTATGAGTTCAATATTCTGTTTGACATTGTCTTCTTCTTATTTATTTAGTATTATTGAAGTATTGAAATAGATGTATGTCATTTTGTTGTGTTGTGTTGCCTGGAGCCAGCCTATGTGGCCACAATAGTGGGCCAGCCACTCTGTCTCATGGCCTGACCAAAATATAAATTGTTAACTTACATAAATACATGGGGTTAGGGTTAGGCTATTTTGAATTCATGGGAAATAAAAGCAGTATGTTTTTTTATATAATACTACAAGTGACAGGACCTTCTCTTCACAAGAATAATACAAACTTGTCATTACTATATATTTATTAAGGTTTTGAGTTCCTACTTTGTCAGTCTTAGTCTGGCAGATTTAAAAAATGTGTTAACATTTTAGTTCAGAGTGGTAGAATTTATTCTGGTCATGGTGACATAATTGTGCTTCCCTATCTATAAAAATCTCTGATCCATTTCAAGTGGGATATTACTGGTGTATAATACAAATACATCAACCATATGATAAGGTTAAGTAATCACAACACACACTTGCCCTGTTCAGGCGTCTGTCCATGAACAGCAGCAATGTGTGGACACAGTCCATGTTGACTCCTTCCCATTTGTGTGATGCCTTGTCCACATGAACAGATAGCAAGACATCCAGACATGTCAGCGGCAGTGCAGACAAGATGTTTACTGTATGTCTATGGAAAGAAGTTAAAAGTTAAAGTTAAAATAATTATTAACATTTTGTGTTGCTCATTTAGTCAGTCACCTCCTACTTCAGATTAACATAGATTTTGTCATCCAAACATTTATGAATGTGTTGATAAATGAATGTTTATAGTTGCACAACTGACCCTTGGATTTCCTCCAAGGTGCCTTCTTCATCACATGACAGCAGCAGGCAGTGACGAAGAACAGCAGTTAGTCTGCGATACAGAGCAGCTTCCTCCTGAAAAACACAAACCATGAATTATTAAGAGAGCTGGATACGGCTCCACCACTCAGCTTTGCTACCAATATTTCTCTCTGCAGCCCACAAAGTATTTTCACCAAAGACCACCATTATAAAGAACATCAGCAAAACACATACATACACAACGTCAATTATGAGTCTTTTCTATCATGGATGTTTAATAATACTTTCCCAGAGCCTGGAAAAATGTTTTTAAAGTGTGTTACATCATTTCAATGTTGTAGTAGTAGTAGTAGTAGTAGTAGTAATTGTGTTGTTTATTGGAACCATTGTCCAGTGTTAAACATAAATGTTACCATTAGATGTATTGTACCGGAGTTAGCTTATAGGTCATTTTCATCTGCAGTTCCTTCAGTAGGTCAATATTAAAATATATAACAGCACAATAACAAACAGTACAAAGCAAAAACACACAGCACAATGATGGTACAAAGCGAAAAAACACACAGGCTACATACAAAATAGAAAGCTACACACAATAGCCCATCCCATAGAACTTACTGAGCGAGTTTACACAAAGTCACATTGCAGAGGAGGGACCAATTTATTTAAAATTTAATAAACCAGACACAAATTTGAAAATAATCTAAAATTCTCAAAGTTCAATAAACTGTATTTCTCCAGTATCCTACAGTGATGGAAATGCTTTGGCTTTTTGTTCAGAGTTTGTAGCTAGTTTATATAAGGACTCAAGGCTGTTTCTCCAGCCTGGCGCCAACATAATACAATAAGTTGAATGGATCGAGTGGTTGAGTGTTCTAGAACATTCTGTGGTAGGTAGGTCTGTAATGTAAGTGGTCAGTTTCAATTGTGGTCTATTTATCTAATTAATCTGATCATTAGCAATCATACCTCATCTGGCTCCTGCCTGTGTAACCTGTGAGCAATGTTGAAGAGTGTCTTTAGGATCTCAATGACCTCCTGGGATATCTTCTTAGAGATGAAAGGAGCTGTGCTATCACTGAGCACCTCATACCCCTCACCCCACTTCACAGCCAAGCACTGCTCTAGGGCTTTGGTTAGTACTGCAACTCCTCGCTCCTGAGAAGGGCAAATAAAAAACATAGGCACGATGGAAGATGTACATCAACTGATCTATGAGACTGAGAAACTTTCAATGCAATTGGGAAAAAGATTACATACAATATTGTGAAGGTCTATTTGTGTCTAAATATATTTTTCATTCTGACCACAGATGATGATAATGTGAGTTATTGTGTGACTACATAATAATGATACTGTGGGCGTTGTCTTCTGTGATAAAGACATAATTTGAAAATGTTCAGGTCTTCTTGTAATCATTGGATTCTTTAAGATTGTAATACGGTAATTTATGATTGGCTACAGAGTCTGAGAGATGTCAGGGAAGATGTCAGGGTGAAAAACAAGTCATTTGGGAGCATGGTTTAATAATTGGTAATAATTGTACAGTATAGTAAACAACAAGGCAGAGGACATTCAGTCAACCTTCTCAGAAGATGATAAAGAAGTAATTTACTAAAGTTGGCAACTATCAGGACCTGGCATGAAACACCTGCTTCCTGATGGTCCTTGACTCTCACACTGCCCAAACAAATCTCCTGCCAAAGAAGAAGCCATGAAGCCAGTCCTTGAAATATATATTTTTACCTCTTCTGATAAGGAGCCATCTATGAAGTGTTTAGCTGTAATTAATAGCTTTATTAATTGTTAATAAATCACTTAATCGTGCTAATTTAAACTTTTGGGTTACCAGGTTGTGGAACATCCTCCTCCATCATGACATGTAGCTTACTATTTTAGCTCAAATTTTAGTTTGTCAGGTTGACAGCAGCTTATTAACTGTTCCAACTGTGGTTGCAATTGTTGTTAATATGCATGTGACTGTCTGTGTGCAGGAACAGGAGGAGGATTGGTGGACTGTGTGATTCACACAAATTATTCATTTGAGAAAATTAATCATTAAATGATTTTCTTTATGACATCTTCTGGACTCTGTAATACGCAAAGAAGCATCATGTTTAAGGTTACTATTTTATGTACTAACACGTTTATGACAACAAGGAGAATTGAACTGATGCTGCAGCTGATCATGTTGTAAAATGTGAGTGATGACAAACGTGCCAGAGATCGGTATGTACAGTATGTGGTTATCATAACCTGACACATTTCTATCTATTGTTCACAACACACATTGGAAGATCACATAATCACATAAAGAACAAGCTTTGTTCACAGAATTTGTTCTCATTAAATTATCACAACAAGAAAAATACATACTTGGAAAGCATTTTACCTGTTGTAGCTGCAGCCTGAGCTCAGGCCTCAGAGCTGTCAGTAAGAAAAGTAGTCTCAGCTTGTAAAACTGGCCACTAGATGGCTCCCTGCTCCCAATCCCCTGCTTCAGACTCTCCCACAGATCTTGCAGAAGTCTTCCATAAAAACAGGAATGAAAAAAAGTAAGGCTAGGCTTTAGTCAGCAAATAGAGAGCATTATTCATATATCACTTTTTTGTATTATTGAGAACATACACCTAATATTTTTTGAAATAATGAATTTGCATTATTAAAGGAGTACTTAAGGTGAAAATTATGAATTATTGAATAAACAATCATTCTTTACTGATCATAGTCAATATACAGTGAGATAAAAGTGTTTAAGAAGTGTCCAGGAATTGATTCTTCACAACTCTAACAAGGACTCAAGTGAAGTGCATTGTCTAAATGTTGTTGTTAATATGTGATGCCAAAACCTAAGCATGTAGCAATGTCACTTAGTATCATGTATACAATAAGAACTAATGCAAAATGTCTCATTGACTGCTGAAGTATTTATTAATTAATAATGTTTATTTATTAATGTTTAATTAAGATTTTTTATCTTTTATCTCTTTCATTTGTACACAAATACAAAAGAGATGAAACAGATATTTAACACTTGAGCTCTATGTATTTAACCCACCTAGAACTGGATCCAACATGTAGCCAGCTATCTGAACTCAACCCTTGTGACAATTGCAGACATGGATCTGCTAAAACTACTAGGCTTTATGTGTAATGACACCAGTGTTTCTATTAATGTCTTTGATTCTCATTATTTTACATTTTATGGCTAAAGCTACCCATTTGAACAAGTGTCACCTTAGTGTGCTGGCCGCCTCCTGCGCCCTGGGGCTGTTGTAGATGACATTACACAAGACCTTAATGGCTTCATTCCTACACACATCCCCATCCTCCTCCATCTCTTCCTCACCACTGTTCTTTTCCTGGATGTTCTTCTGGGCAAGCGTCACATGATGATCATCTGTCCACTTATCACAGTGATGAACAAAGCCATTATTGTTGGCAGCACAGGCTACCACAGGACAAGAAGGGGGAACTACAGAGCTCACAGATAATGGTGTAGCATCAACATCTGCAGCCTCCTCAGAGCCACTTGCTGCTCTTGTGTGAATCCGGCTGTGTGTTCTGGCTGTCTGATCTTCAGCTCTCTCCTCCTGTTTTGGGCATGCCTGAAGTAAGCTGATGCCTCCCAGGTGTGCCAAAGTGATAAGGGCACTATCAGTGACCATAGGCCCTAGAGCCCGTCGGTCACGGGACAGGATACGCAGTGTCTCCAGGCAAACCCGTAACACTGCTGGCTGTAGCTGACTACTGATGAAGCACAGCAGGGCTGTGGCCAGGTGCTGTAGGAACATTTAGTAAAGAGAGGAAAGTTACAGTGATGAAAGCTGAGAGGAAATCAGTTTGAAGAGAAGGCACAAAATTAAAGAATAAGAAGTGAATAAAATGTAGGGATGTATCTTGTGTACTATGCACCTACAGACACATAAATACACAATCGATGGCCTACCTCTCGGAGAAGAAGATCAGGTTCATCGTCTTCTGAGTCAAAGTCAGAATCAGAGTCAGAATCATACTCTCTCACTTTGTTCCTCCTGAACTGATCAACCAAGAACAAGAATTAACTTTAATAAGTCCAAAGGATTTTAGCTGCAAAATATATACAAAGACACATTTAACACTCAAATGAATTCAAGCATTGGTGTTCAGGACAGGAGCCACTGGTTTTCACATTTTAAAGTAAAAAAAATTGTTATAGGATGGCATGACTATAGTAACACATTTGTTTGTCACAACTTTTGCAACAATTCCCATACAACAAGACCCTAGGACAAACAGAACTGCATGACACCAACACAAATATCGATTTTTGGGATATGTTTTGATTAATTCTTAGATCCTCATATTCCTTTTATATGTACTAACGATGATGACGATATTATTGTGAACACTCACAAGCTGTTGATCATTCACTACATCTGCCACTGTAACACATTCTCCAGAATATATCTTAGCAAAGTCAACAAATGAATGAAAAATAATCTAAAAATGTATACTATTCTAAAAGAGGATGTATCTCTTGCTATCATAATCAAAGCTGTAAATAAAGCCAGGCTGACTTATTGATGAATTAAAGCAACATATTTGATACTGAAAGTGAACCAAACCGAAATGGCTAGGGTATGAACCTTTTCTGTTTTGTCATTTGGCGATAGAGAAAAGAGCCTACAACAGCAAATTGTACAATATCTGTTTCTGAATGAAATGGAAACAACATGTCTTCACCAATATTTGATATATACTATCTAACTGTCATCAGTAATTGTAGTGAAAAGAATAATAACCTTCTCTGAAGTTAACAAATAGTTATTAACAATACACTTACTTCACCTGTTTATTATTATATTATTTCAATTATGTGATTATTGACTGTCCATTTAAACGGTTACCAAATACCTTAACAATACTGATTTTCTAACCACAGAGCACAGGTTTCCTGCACAGAGTAGTTATAGTGTAGCGTATGGGTAACTATCTGCAAGGTGAAGGTTAACTGGATGACGCTGAGTCATTAAGTATCCAAAGTGCTTTGGGACATATGGCTGGACATGATTACACAATCGGTTTTAATACACACACATACATGCACACACTGGAGATTACTATAATACAGCAAACTCAGCTCATATCGCTCTCTCTCTCTCTCTCTCTCTCTCTCTCTCTCTCTCTGGATTTACTTACCTCTTCCAATTCTTGTTCCTGCAGTCATTGATCCATGAACAGCGACAGAAGTGAATGTGTAAAAAGTGAATTAGAGCCATACATTTCAGAAATAAGTTTTAGGGGGAGGAGTGTTAGAGGAGCTAGAGCGGAGAAGCAAGAAGCAGGCTGTGTTGAGACACTGCTGTGCAATATTCCACACTTCAGACAAAGCTATTGATCAGGTGTCACTTTAACTGTTCTTAGATGTGTTGTTCAAAACAACAAACCTGCGTTAGGCAGTAAGCAAATAAGTCAAACCACAGTATGGACATGGGCTTCCATGGACTGTGGCTACAGGCCCCCCGTGGTCCCATGCCTGCTATCATTATTATTGTTACTATTGTTATTGTGTTTTTCTGTTTGTCTCTCTCCTTGCTTTTGGGGTCACCAAGAGCCTGGTTCTTCTCGATGTTTCTTTCTGATTAAGGGGAGCTGCTTTTCCTGCTGCTGTCACAAACTACTTGCTCATGCCGGAATGTTTGGTCTACTGAATTCTGTTGTCATCTTCCACTACATGAATAAATTGAATTGAATTGAACAGTAGCAGTGGTCTCATTCTTGCACTATTCAGACATGAGATGATTACTGGGCTGGCTTCATCATATATTTAAAATATAGCATTATAATTAATTGGTATTAGTTGATGTGGAGAAAATGTTTGGTTACATTGATTGTAAATTATTGTTTCAAGTTCTTAACCATTTACTGCCTAGAAATGTCAAAGATTGGGTAAAGCTCTTGTATACCACAACCCAAGCAGTACCAGTTAAAGGTGTATACCTTGCTGCCTTACCTTAGCTTGTTATTCACTCGAATGGAACTACGAACAGATGCAGTGAGGTCAAACTAATGTGCACAGGGCACATTAAAGTTCACTGCACACAGACATTGATATTCGGTGTAGGTGTTTTACTGAAATGTGTTTATCAGTGCTTGTCTATTTAGGACCTGATACAATGAAAATATTGCATACTGGACTAGCTTTTCAAAAAGTCCCCTCACCCAGTGTAACCCAAAGTAACCCAGAGTTCCTCTTATTGTGTTTACTGTATCAGTACAGCCAACACAGAGTGAAATAAAGCATAGAGGATTGCTCATCATTGTATCCAAAAAGTTTATATTATGGGGGCTGTACACTAGCAAGTCTCCATGTGTCTGTTTCTGGGGCATATGTCAGTACAATGCACCATAGAGAAAGCCAGATTATTTGTCTCATATTTGCATAGAAAATTCTCTCGTCACCAACATGGCACACGGCAGAGATAGGTCGGTAATTTTAAGCATCAGTGTGAATCCAGAGGTAAAATGGAGGAAAAACATTCAGAAAAAAAAATCAGTGCTGCAAATTAAATGGCTTTTACAAAATCTGGTGAGACTGATTTGCGTCCATACATAATTACATAATGATGAGTCTACTTATTTGTGATGACGATGTCTTACAACTCTCGCATGTGTGGACCAATATTTTTATTATATTTTAATGCAGTGAAAGCTTGATACAGTTATACTGATATAGGATGCAGATGGTGTGTATTAGTGAAACAAATTTTAAGCAATTTCCTTAATTGATGGTTGACCACATTAACAATCAATTGTTGCTTAATTATTAAGAATTTATAAAGTAGAGTGGAGGATTTTGATGAAAAAAGCATTTTATATACTACCATCTGTACCTTAAATCACAGTAAATGAGGAATGCCCTTACAGGCAGTCAGTAAACACACATCATTAAACAGTAAGAGGCTTCAGCTAGTGGCACAACAAGGTACTACAACTCCTCTAATCTTCTGAATGATCTGTTAATATGATTTTAGTTAATCACATTATTAATGGACATCACTCAATAACTGATTAATCGCTGATACCCTTAATGTGTATAAAAGGAAAGAATAGGAATATTGCAGCTGTGTTCTTTCATAGAGATAGCCTCACACTGAGCATGTGGTACTAATCAGGGCTGGAGCATGGTAAGAGCATCAGGATCAGTGGAAGCAGACAAGGATGGACCTTGAATAACCTCAGAGGAAAGAAGTTTGGTTGGGCAGGGGTAGCGGTTGTAGTACAAAATGTCAAGAGGAAACTACAGAAAGGCAATATTTAAAAAAAAATTACAATACGAATGATGGAACAGATGCAGTGAAAGAGAGAGAGAAACACATACATATACATAGCTCAAGTTAGAATGTTTTTTGAGTACAGACCTTTTTTTTCTCCTGCACCTCAGAGTTGAAAAAGAAGCACTCTGCATACTGTGAAGAAACAGATGGAGAGGACAAATCAATACATATACACATTTGCTGTGGTGTATGTCCAAGTGAGTATTAGTTGGTCAGTTTAAATATATTCCTAGTATACTCTGGGCAAGAGAGTTACATCAGTTGATGAAAATTGTAATTATGCATTCTGTTTCCATTATTACAAAATGTTTTTTTCCCCCAGTTACACACTGATGCAATGAATGACCTGGGTGTTGTAGCTGTCCAGTAAGACCCGGACAGTGTCCTGGTCTCCTTGGGTAATAATCTCAAGGATCCTCTGCACATCTGGCACCATGCCTGAAGCCAACCTACTGACCAAACATTCTAGTAGTTATGCAACCTAGTTCCATCTTATGAAAAGAAAAACAATTGTAATACAAAATTTAAATTGAATTCTATTTTTCAAATGAATCATCATTTTAACTACAGGGCATAATGAGACAGAAATAATTCAAAGTGCCCATGGAAACAAATATACAGTAAAACCAGAATTTAAGTTTTTAAACATGTCTAAATAGGTGATAGAGAATAACATTACCACCAAATGAATTAGTTTTGAAGTTGTTGCTTAATTGTCACTAACATCTTTCAGGTGTTTTTTTTTAATAGCAGTCACATATTGTCACTGTTGGAACAGAAATCAAAGCATTTACTGTAGTGCTTGCTCAGCAGCAGCTCAGTATTAAAACAAAGAAGTAAAGCAAAGAGCATGAATTGTGCACTCACCTGTTGTTGATGTAAAGAGAAGACACACACTGCCTCTAACAGCTTCTCCTTGTTTCTCTGATGAAACAATGACTTACTTATCTTCTTGTTCCACACCTTCCCTCCCTCCTTAACGCTCTAAGCCTTGGATTTACTCTGGCCACCTACATTACAATGTACGTATGTGATGTAATGAGCTATGTTGGAGAATGTCCACATGCTTTCAGCAGCAGGCATGGAAACAATCATTTTTGATTTTTTTTATTGTTTGTTAACAGTTATTTACCATTAAAGGTTTTTTTTACAATAATTATCATTTTTTGTCAACAGTTATTTTCCATTAAGATTGTCAGAAACAATGGACAGAAGAACAGAAATGAAACCAAAAAACAAATTTAGAATGTCTATTACTACTACTACTACTACTGATGATGATGATAATATTAATAATAGGTATTATTGTTATTATTATTATTATTATTATTATTATTATTATTATTAATAGTAATATTATTAGTAGTATTATTTATTAGTATTAGTATTATTAAGCAGTCAGCAGCTTCTGCTGATCAGTATGGAAGACATATAAGAAAAAATATACAAAAAATACATACATAGATGATTATGTGATATTTAAAAAGTCACAGATCTTAATATACTATAATTCTAAAAATACAAGTAACTTTTTTATTATTGAAATCAAACCTAACTATCACAGCCAAATCATCTATCTTTGTCACAGCTCTTCCTCTCCCTTCCTCTTCTGTCTTCTCCCCTTGCTTTACCTGGATTTTCCCACAGTGAATCTAGCCAGAGGTTTGTTGGATCTCCTGTTTTTGTCTGTTTACCTTTGATTGACTGTAACACCACACACTATTAGAAAGTAAGTAAACACAGAGATCACAGTAGGTTTTATTTAACCCTGTCAAAGAAAACATTCATTACATAACAAAACTAATGAATTTCTTAAATACTCTGAGACAGTTTGTGGGTTTGTGTATAATTTAGTTCATTTAATGGTTTAATTTGCATTGCAGGTCTTTCATTCATGAGTTAAACATTGTATAAATTCCACCACCAGGTAGTGCTGTAGAGTCAGTAAAAAACGAGTTGTGAAAGCTTTGAGAGAGTCTGTCAAGATCAGGATCACACCTGCAGACCTTGCACTCTGATGGCAGGTGTAACTGATGACAGGGAGTACTGCACACATCCAAATAACAAATCTCCACATCTTACAACCAATTTGGCAGCAATAAATCATGAAGAACCATCAAAAATGATACAATTGCAACATCAAGTGGCGAAAGCTAGAGTTGAATTTAATTCTTGTGGAGGTTCTGTTTTTTTCTACCTCTGTATTCATTGTTTAATGGGATACTCTTCATTTTTTGACTGGTCACACCAGCATTAAATCAGCTGTAATCGGCTGATGTGAACCCCTCAAACAGCTGTGTCAGAATCCCTGCAAGTTAGTGTTTAGCCAAAGCTATTCTGAACTGCAGCTATGCTAGTCAGCAGCTCATCAGTATGGAAGACATATAAGAAAACATGAGACATCAATAAATCACTAAAACAACACAGCACATTATTAGTTGTGGGATATTTTAATTTCAGGCTCTTTCCAGTGTATACATTGTAGTAGTACATGCATTACATCGTCTCTGAAGTCTCACTCTTGCTGCTGGTACACTTTAGAAATGAAGGCACGTGTACTTAAGAATCATACAATGTCAGAAACCACAGATGGAATACAAACTGAGGAAGACTCTGTAGGGGAACTCTTTCTTTCTGTGGGGTTTAAATGTGCAAACACAAAATAAAGTGACACAACACAAACAATTAGGCAGTACAGTAACACTGACTTTACAAGTCAAAAGCTTGAGGAAAGGATACAACTGGAGTGTCATCTATTTAAAATCATGTTTTCTTAGCTGGGAACACTTTTAGTCTCTTTACAAATGGAGTGATGTAGAATAATTAGTAAGTGAGGGAGTGACAGGGTGGAATGAGGATGAAGTGTGCTGAAAAGGAGCAGCCTGGCTGACTTCAGTAAGCATGATTGGCCACAAACAGAGACTCCTGAGCTGCTGCTCCCTTATCTCCAGAGGACAAGTACTTCCCAAGAGCTGCCTGGCTGTTATTCTGTAGAGAAACAGAAAGCAAACAGGAAATGAAGGAAAAGCTGCATTTGTGTGTTTTTATTACATTAAGAAAATTCATCACAATGTTCATGACTTTAGTTAACTAGGTTGGAACTCTTCCCTGACGGAAACAAATGTATGCACAATGAGCAGCAGGTCCCAATGAGCTCCGTGACTCCTCATGGCCCTCATGCAAGAAGCACTTGTACAAACTGATTTGTTAAATGGCAAGCAAGAATTTGTGACATTGAACAATCTTCTCATACTTCAAATTTTATCTGAGTTAGCAGTGAAATTCATGACTGGTAAATATTGTTCACATATTGTTCAAATATTCTGGATATACCAATGTAGGAAATAGATTTCTCTTGAAGAATTTCTTATTAGATAAATGATTAAAACAAACAAACAAAATATCCAAAGAAGAATATTTTCTGTATCTTAAAACGTGTTGGAAGGAATCTGTAACCATTAATAAAGTCATTAGTTCCCACTTAGTATACTTTCACAGTCCACTTATACGCTAACTACTACTGCATTGACTTGATTGGGACGGCCCCCTTAAAATGGTGAATGTGCAAAAAAGGGGGAGCGGATAGGGTGAGGGGTTAGGGGCTGATTTGGGATTGGGCCACAGACTCTCAAGAGTCTTTAGGGTCAGTCACAGAACCATGGCCAGTACATTTACTTTTAATATTTTGCTATTAATGCGTCTGTGCCTTTAGGTTTTTATTGCAGTACTGTTATTCTTACTTTTGTAAAAGATTTCAATACTTCACACATAAATTGTTCTATATTGAGCTGAGAATGAGTCAATCTGTGTAGCAGTATACAAGGTTTGTCCTACTGGATTTAGATAAACTTCTCACCAGAGCTCTTTTGATATACTCTTCCTGGCAGGCCTTGCCATTCTCCTTCTTGCCTCCCCAGGCCTTCAGTGCAGAGGCCTGCAGGGCACGGCCATAGGAGAAGGTGAGGGCCCAGGGACGGTGAAGGGGACACTGGTTGATGGCATTCAGGTTGATGGAGGCCTCCTCCTCACTCTGGCCGCCTGACAGGAAAGTCACACCTGAGAGAGAAGAACACAAACAAACAGGTGGGAATAGTTATTTGTCATGACCATGACCCTATATAGTCACAGTATATCTATCTGAGCAGGCTCACCTGGCACAGCAGGGGGTACGGTGCGACGCAGGGCGGTGACAGTTGCCATGGCGATCTCCTGAGGACTGTACTTTTTGGGGCAGGAGTGTCCAGCGGTCACCATGTTGGGCTTGAGCAGTGTGCCTTCCAGATAAACATGGTGGTCAGACAGAGCCTTGTAGACAGCTGCCAACACCTGAAGCAGCAGGGAGAACAAAACATCACATTCAGTTATGAGAAATGCAATCTGATTTCCAAATTTAGGGAGATTACCACATTTTTCCTGCATTCATAAGAGTCAGATTGGAGTATAATACTCATATCTTGTCCATACATCACCCAGCATCACTCACCTTCTCGGTCACATACTGACAGCGCTGCAGGTCATGGTCACCATCTGGGAGAATCTCAGGCTCCACGATGGGCACAATGCCATGCTGGGGGGGGCAGCAGGGCAGGGCATTTAGAGATGTATTATGGGGATCACAGCAACTACCATCATGACAACAGACAAGAGCACTTCCTCCCCTGTGTTCCAACTGGTTCAGTTAGTTGGAAGAGAAGCTGATGGGCTATCAGTGTTTTGAGTTGTGTAACAGTTGTTTGAGAGCTACTGGTTTGTGTTACATCACCGTGCATCAGTGTTTTTTTACTAAGCTGTAGAGCTGTGAATGTCAATATGTATGTGTGTGTGTGTGTGTGTGTGTGTGTGTGTGTGTGTGTGTGTGTGTGTGTGTGTGGCGCTAACCATCTGGCAGATGCTGGCATAGCGGGCTAGTACATTGGCATTCTCCATGATGGCCAGGCTGGATGGGGTGTTGGGGGTGATCTTTAACACACAACGCCACTTGGCGAAGTCAGCGCCATCCTTCTTGTACTGAGCACAGCGCTCATAGAGTCCATCCAGACCTGACAGAGACACAGCACACAATCTGATGAAAGACGGTGTGAGCAAGGAATGAAGCTGAGAGTTTCTGCTCAAGAAGCACTACCAGTGAGACTTTTCTTACTTGACTTTTCTTACTTGTATAAAACTTTCATGCTTAGCATCTGCTAAAATTGTTGGTGGTAGAGTTGCATTGTGGAGTGTGGAAGATTTTGACATGGAAGAAGAATATGTACAATAAAAAAGACGATTTCTCTGGTTCTACTACATCCAATTTGATCTGTTTTTTTAACTGTCCATTTCATATTTCTGGTAGAAAATAAGGACTAAGTTAGATACATTAATGAATGACATTCCTCCATTTCCTACCACTATGCAAAAGTGAAGGGAAAATATCTTCTTTCCAGGAGCTGCTATCTTGCTTGTGTGACATCATTTGGAGCCAGAGTCTGCACAGTGGAGTGGAATGGAGGTTTTGAGAGCAGCTGTCACAGCTGTTAATCATGACATAACACCCCCTTTGTAATATCTTCATATCACTATTAAAAAAAATGTATCAAAAAAATTAGCAGTTGGACAAATCAGCATGATAAGAATGACCTAAAATGACAGAAATCATCTTTGGGAAAATGTATTTTATGTGTACTTGTCATGTCCCATCTGCAAACATGGAGAGGATGGGATTTATGACCTATACTGCATCCTGCCACCAGGGGGTGATAAAGATGTTTTGACTTGACTTTTGGAGAGCTGTCATGAAGTCCATGTTTGTAGACAGTTCTCATTCTCTTGTGTGTCAAGCATGATTTTTTTCCTTATCATGATGTCTCATTGTAAATCTGCGGCATCCCTCCACCGTACAAACTGATGACAGTAAATCCCATCAGTTGACAATACTGTTGTTAATAATTGCTTAGGGCACAAATGTTCCAGAACAACACATGTATCTTGTCCTGTCTGTGTCATACCTTCACTGTGAAACTACTGCCTAATAAAGAGCTCTACTCTACCTTGGGTGGTGGTCTCTCCATTGGTGCCGGCAAGTGGAACCACACCCTTGTCCACCTTGATGCCCACCACCATGCCCTTCTCTTTGACCAGCTGGGGAAAGAGCTTGCCGTCGTCTGTCTTTTGGTAGAGTGTCTCGTGGAAGAATATGACGCCGCCGATGCAGGGTTTGACCCTGTCGTCAGCAGTGAAGAGAAGCTGGCGGTAAAGTCTCCTGTTCTCCTCTGTGTTCTCAGCGTTGATGCTCTGGAAGCGCTTGGCCACACTGCCTAGAGATGCCAGGTAAAAACAAATTTTAAAAGAAAATCTGCATGACAACTTATACTGTGGGATGTTTAGAATACTGTGTTTTGGAGGGATAATCAGGATATCTCCACCTCTGCTGTTTTTTAGTTTGAAAGTAATTTTTGTTTGTCTTTCATGAATCTCCAAACTTTGTAGAAAGCTTCTGACCCTTTATAGCCAAATCATGCCTACTCCTGACACCACAGGATGCATATGGCTCTGAACAGTGATGTTCTCTTTTCAGATTGCCTCTATTTAAATATGTTCCTGCCTGGAATGGATTAAACTGTACAGTATTTAAAAACAAAACAAAAAAACACTTAAAATAAGCCAGAAACATAAACACTATTTTGTATGGCATAAGTGTTTTTCGTCTTTCTTTCTGTGTAACTATCTTGTTACACATCACAACCTCTCAGATTTATCTGGTGATACCTTGGAGGTCCTGAGGTCCTCCAAAATATAAAGTGCAATGGCAAAGAGAGTGTTTTGGTTGACTCTAACATTTCAGCCCACAATGAGTGACATGACCAGATAACAACAAGTGATTTTACACTTAAAGTAATCACTGTGTTGCTAAACTAGACTGTGGTCAGTAATTGTGGTTAAGGACTGGGCAATATATGGATATTATATTGTTATAATGACATGAGACCAGATGTTATCTTGGATTTTGGATATCATAACATCATGATATGGCATAATAATAGTGGCCTAAGTAAGGCTGCATTACAATAAAGCAAGTAGGCTTTACCCTCTTAGTCATTATATCCACATTAATATTGATATTGAAGTATTTCATCAAAAGTATTGTGATATTTCGCCTTGCACTAGTGGAAAACGGGAGTGTGATCCTATCCACCATTCATTACTGCCTCTTTCTTATCTGCAAATCACACAATGAGTCTGTGGTACCTGTGGATTCATCAGCTGCCAGGATGCCTTTCCCAGGAGCTACAATCCTCTGAGCAATATCACTGAGCTCCTTCTTCTGCTCAGGAGTCAGGAATGGATATGCATGAGTCATGTTGACTGTGAAAGAGACAAGAAGAGAAAGGAAACAGATTTCAATTGTGCAGTCTTACAAAATAACACCACATGATTACCACATGTAAAAGGAAATGTGAAGAAAATGTTACCAGAGATTATTCCTTCCTTAAAAAACTCAATGCCCCAAGTACCCATATTAAATACCCCTAAAACCTGTGGAGCCTCAGGGTCTCAGGGGCCCTATCAAAGACTACATCTAACACCCTGAGAAAAAACATGGATCCCCTGGAAAATCAGCAATTACTTCAAGATCCTGGAACCTTCCAGAAGACACTTTGGAAGGTTCACTCAGTCAAAACTAGTTTTAGGAGACCTGAAACTATCTGTACTATAACAATTTTATAGTTCATTTCAATTTTTCAAAACATGTTCACTCCTATTTCCCAAATATTTATCTTCACAGTCTGAAAGCAATTTAATAAGAGTTTTTTCCACTCCATCAGAAATCAATCAGTTCGTTCTATTTATTTACTTTATACAGTAATTTTCCATATTTTGGGGGGTTTTCAGTTTTCACTCTGGTTTTCTATCAATTGGTTATATTTCACCTTCTGTTTGTCAAGAGACAAAATGTTTCTTCAGTTTTTTAGTCTAACACAATGAACTGTAGCTTTAGGTTGCGGACTAAACGAGACATTTGAGGACGTCATCTTTGGAAAACAGTGATTTACTGATATTTTACACACCGAACAACTACTAAATATTCGTTTGTTGCAGCCTTAATACAATATTTTTTCTTTTGTTACTTTAACTAGCCTACTCATCATTCGTTTGCACTTTTATTTAAGTAGAACTTTTCGATGATTGACGGCTTTGCTGTTTTTTACTCAAGTGAAGGATCTAAGTACTTTTTCCAGCGCTGCTTTTAAGGATCTCTGAAATTAAATGCAGGCCGTCCTGGAGACCCTTCTTTAGACTAATAACTGACTGTAAGTGTCATAACTTAGTTATAGGAGCGCTCCTGCCTGCGATGGTTCATTTCCTGCTTGTAGCCTGCTTACATTTACAACGACGGCACTTCCGCGTCCTTGCCAAGCCTCAATGACTTTGAACAGTACTGGGAGTAGCCAAATACTGGGCCTCCACATACACTCCGGGAAAAACTTATTTTTATGATGAAAGACATGTTTAGAGTTACTATAGACCTAATAATAACAGCAATCTGCGAGGTGCCTGCCTGGAAAATGCATCAATAACAACGTGACGAACTAGAATTAAACTCTACGAAGTGGATGAAAAAGCAACATCCTGTCATCTACTCATCAGACTCTTGGATGTAGAAGTAGTGGATGGAGGAAATAAAACTCACCAGGTTGTTGCTGTGTACGTGCAGTAACAGGAGTAACAGATAGATGCAGGAAGCTGCTGTTGTAACACGAGCTTTAGATGAGGGATGAAGGACGAACAGTTACAGCAGAGCACAGGGGCGACCTCCAGGCAGAGACTGTCCAATCAGAACGCAGTTTCCAACAAGCTTCAGCCAGTAAGAGGATATTGTGGATGCTGAATGTGATTTTAATATGAAAACCCTCATCGTTGTCTTACAGGCATCTATTCATTAGTTGATCAAAAACCTGCTTAAGTTCTACAGGTCCTTCATGTTTTGTCACAAATAATGTGTCCTTATCAACAGTTATCTGTTCTATTATCACATTCTCTAAATGTACGTAATTTGAGATTCATATGTGAATATTTATTGCTTTCAGCATCATATACAGTTAAAAGAGGTGATGAAAGCATCTCAGAATACATCAGTCACATGTCATCATCTGTCTCTTTCTGTGAAAGCTGTTATGAATAAGAGATTAAAGCAGACAAACTGCCAATCAAAGGTGAATGACTAGAGATAACTATCCACATCAGTGTTAGACAACACTTTTTTAAAGTTTCAAATTAATAAATGATAAAAATAGTTTCTGGTAAAAACCAGGAGAGAAACACTCACCATTTAGTCAGCTCTCAGCTGTTACTGCTTTTTGAGGTGATCTATCTATCTATCCATCTATCTATTTGGAAATTACAATAGTCGTGCTGTTTGCCTATAAGACAGAGCTGAGGGCAAACCAAATCACAGAACTCTAGGCATACGTGAGGATCCTCACACGCTTCATGAGTGGGCGATGAGTTACTCACAGCTGAGCTGTAGACAAGACATCCGTTCATTCCACGTATAGACGAGGCTGACTATCACATACAGATGATGGGAAACGCATCTCATCCTCTTCACAGATTTATTTAAACGTGAATAACATTATTTACTCCTTACCATACTGATGAGGCACGTGTTCTGCTGCTGAAAAAATATTGTCGGATTTTCATACGATCTGTCATCACTGACTCAGACAGTGTTACGTAACACAACCAAGGGACTAATGCTTGTTCCACTGAGGGTAGAGTCCTGGGTCAGAACTCACTATCACTATAGATCAATAATAAAGCCTGTTGCAACGGGCTCTATTGAAGCGGTAGAGGTTGTAGTACCTTCCTGTATTTCAATACAGAAAATGTTAAAGGATAGGTTCACAGTTTTTCAACACACACATGAACACTGAAATACTTTCCTGGCTCAGGATGTTGACCGTGTTGTCCACTGATTGGTTGGTTTGGTTTGATCCCCAGTTCAATATCTTGCCGAAATGTTCTTCAGCAATATATTGGACCCCAAATTGCTAACAAAGGCTGCTGCTGAACCTGTCCTTTAAAGTCAATCTTCCAAATGCTGGTTCAGAGGCTGCTCTACCTTCATGTACTCCAGCAATTTAGTATTGCACTTTCAATTCCCAGCTCTTCCAGTCCACATGTTGGTGTGTCCTTGGGCAAGATACTGAACCCTAAATTGCTTGTGCCAGCACCCTGGTGTGTGTGAATGGGTGAATGTGGCATCTAGTGTAAAAGCAATGGTTGGAAGGCTAGAAAAGTGCTGGTGCAATCCATTTACCATTCATTTATTCAACCTTTCTTTAAACATCTGAGTTAGAGTTGGATCACAAGGAATTTGTTTGAAGAAGGGAAGTTGAGTTTAAGTTCTTTGCTCTTTTGCTTGGATATCCCATTCAAACAGTGTCACAACTATCGATTCAATTCCATTTATATTTTCATCCTTCATTCTTGCCACCTGCACACGTGTTCCCCATTCCCTCATCACCACCTCTGTTAGAGGGTGAGCCTCAGAAAACAGGATAGCTGGTTGAGGCGGTGGATTATGAACGATGAATCCAGTTAAAGAACCAAGGCACTTGGAGAGAGGGAGTTCAAATCTTTCTTCTTTAATAAAACTTGTTGAACTTCAGCCACATTGTACAATGTACGTATCTGTTGGTGTTTGTGTGTGTGGTCTGGAAAGGAAAAAAACCAACAAAACTACATTACAAAATGGTCTGCATATTTAGCAACTTATCAATTAGCATTCCAAAATACAACTGCCATGTAATAATGTAGGAGGCTTATATCAAATGTAAATCACATAAAATAATTAAACAGTTGAACCTCTATTAACAAGGCATGGTTACACCCACAGCAAGAGCTAAGTTAACCCATTAGCATCACAAACTGGAGTACAATAATTATTCATGAACAATATGTGTAACGGGCACCCACATTGGAGCCTTAGGTACATTATCTAGATTCTAGAATAAACAGAGCTGCAACACATTGCTAGCACTCACTTAGCTCCAGTGCTAGTAATAAACAGAGCTAACAGCTACTTAGCTAACTCACCGTACATACTGAAAATATCACCATGTTATGTAACACGAACTGAAAGAATAATAGAAATATCCACAAGTACCAAGCAGAGACACTTACATTTCTTCAGGAACGCACAAAGTCTGTGCAGCTTCAGTCTGCTCTGCTGCTGGAATTCCCCAACTTTATCAGCCCACGTTACTGTCTCTGACCAGTAGGTGGTGCCTCACCTCTAGGGCTTTCTCACAACCTCAGTATATATACCCACACCTTTCCATATGTCACCTGTCAAAACATTTAATTCACTACACTTGCTGTTGCAACACTTACTTCACTTTTGATCATGATCTGTTCCTGCTCTTGCTTGCCTGCTCCCTGTTTGCTTTATTTGCCTTTACTCACTAACCACCTTTTGCTCCACCTTGCCTTTGACCTGAGAACTTTTATCCGATGTGTTTTTCAGATGTTCATTTGAATCCAACTTCCTGTGTTCATAGTCATTACACATGCAGCTGGCCTACTCAACAAGGGCCAGGACCCCATCTGCCACAGACTTATGCTACTATATGAACACTACAGTATATGTAAAATCTCCTTATTTACAACATGATGCATTAAATCAATGCAAATGTTGTTTTACATTTGCATTAATATTTTACACCTTGCATATACTTTTTATACCTTGTTTACAGCACACTCCTGCTCAATATATTTTAAATTCCATTCTCTTCATTTTAAATGCTGTACAGCTCTTCTCACTTTAAAACATATTTTATGTTAATGTATAGTCCTAAATAGTATTGCTATTTAATTTTTATGTTATTTATGATTACTTGACTTTTGTGTCACTTGCTTTTTCTCTAACTTTGTATATGTTGTTTGATATGCAACTCAACACTAAAGCAAATCATATCACATTATTGGTATGGTTTGTAATTAAAATGATTCTGGTTCTGATAAAAACCTGTGTTTGATTATCATATAACATACATGATATAAACCCATATCCATATAATACACTTGTCAGTAGTTGGCACATATGTGGAAGTGTACTGTCATTTACATCATTTTATGTAATTTTAAACATCATTTACTAACCTGTTCTTTAAACTACTGTACAGATATATTCTGCTGCAACCAGTCAAGTGTGTGTTGATATTTTTCTCATATCAGCATAATTTTATAGGGATTGTCAACCTGTGTGTCTAAGGGTCTTTAAATAATGGGGAAAGCAGGCGTAACATTTATAAACATATACACAATCACATCTGAATTAAGAGACCTACAAGTGAAAATGGCATTTGTAATAGTACATTTATTCAAATAACATTCCAAGAATCACAAAACGTTTAATATCTTCTCTATGGAGGATTGTTCTTTTGTAAAGCTCTGTCAAAATATCCTTGTCTGTGTTTTTAATTTTTAATTGTATTAGTTTATTTGTCAGGGACAGTGCATATTAATAAACATTAATGTAAATATACCAGAATTAGCCCAAAGACTAGTTTTCATCTGTTGAATGTGCAGCATAAAATTTTGACTCAGAGTGACAAAATTGGTGTCATAAGATTCTCTAGAACTGCCTTCTCAGCATTTATTACAAACATTATTGATATTCTACTTTGCCTGCTCTTTGTACAGTTTTACATTTTAGAACACTGCATCTCACAGATAGAAGTTTCAATTGTTCGGCTAAGAGCTGTTGATTTATGATTTACCAATCAGTCTAGATCTAAAGATAGAGGATGCTGTAAAACACTATTGATATTCCCATATTTGCTGTGCACATCCAGATTCTGTTGAACTGTGTGTGACAAAGTGGGTAAGACCACACCATTTATCCCCATTACACTTTGTATTTCTTCTCTTTCCAGTTTAACATCTACATATGTCACACTGCTTTCACATACTATCCTGGGCTTTGACTGTGTTTAGCATTGTTTTGTTATATTTACATCTACATTTATGGTAGTGACGTTATGCCCGAAACAGATTATTCGACACAGTGTTGTATTTCTATGCAAAAGGATTGCAGCAACATGTTCCGATGCCTTTACCACGCCAAAAATCACATGACTACACCAAACTCATTATGTCACGTTTGTATCAGAGAAGTGTAGGGCTGGTTTTGGATAGAGGATGTACGATAATCTAACAGATTGTGGACTGTTTGAAAGTGATACATCTCAATATATAGATTTTATTAAACAAAATAACAGCAAAGAAAACAGTAAGACCACTTGAATGCTTCATCTCAGACTCACATTACACACTCACATTCCAGCAGTTGCCTAGTAGAGGTCGCCATTTCAATCTGTATCAGATGCTTTGAAATAGTGAACCATTTTCAAATGCTTCATACTGATTCAGTGCTACAAAAATCTTTATTTCCCCCAGCACTACTCGATGGTTTAATCAAGACAGACAAGTATTTAAGTGTGCTTATTCTTTATTCATTTAAATATTAATTTACTCATTGATTCTTAAGTTATAGCTTGTGTTGTCCATAGCCACAAAAATGGGAGGCATTGAACTACTTTCTGGTTTTAAGCTCTCACTGACATGACTAGTGATGTCATGGTTTTGACTAAGTATGGTGGGATTTATTATATTGAGTTAAATGTTTGGGTTTTGTCTTTATTGATGATGGTTTGATCTTAATTTGGCCATTAGTGAGGATTGTGGCATGGATGATATGTGCGTAATCAGTGTTAACTGATACAAGTAACATTGTTGTTTACCTGTTAGGTATGTGAGAAATATGGTTCTGCCTAGATAGATTGGAGGGGCTATTTAAGGACAGGAGAGAGAAACGAGAGGATGTCTGTGTAACACATGGTCATGCCTACGTATACTGTTTTCCTGAATTAAACCGATGAGATAAGTTTGACTTGTTTATTTTCTTTTCATTTTTTGAGACACTTGCTCTTTGTTACACTGGTCGGAATAAATCACATTTTTAAATCACTGAACAAGGCTCTGAGTCAACATCGGATCACCTTTACTGACAATCCGGTAAGGCTCGCTCACACTTTGGCACAATAGTAAGAGACTCTTTTTTGGATATCAATGCAGCCCACTATTTCCACCAGGGAGCAACACTGCACCATGGTGAGATCATGATAAAGGAGCTTGATTGTCTTAACCATAGTTTAGTTGGCCTTATCATATTACAGCACCTCTAAGTCACTCCACTTGAAGTCACACTACTCAACTACTACAACTGTTTGTTGTGTTTCTTTTGGTCAGAGCATCTATTCACAAACTGTCTGGCATGTGGTCTGGAGTGTGGGCCACTACCTACTTGCCGACCAAAGACACTCCATAAGGACAGTGAGAAAAAAAGGAGTCAGAAATGGAAAACCCAAAAGAGGAAAGTCAGACAAGGAATCTCTTTTAGCATAGTCATTTGGCCTTTTCAATAGTGCTTTCAGTGCTCTTGTTCTAACATATAGGGCACAAGATGTAGACATGGGACCACACAAAGAAAATAAGAAAGCATTTGAGTATTAGACAATATTATGTATTTACAACAAGACATCTTTGCAAATCTTTGTAATTTGAAGAAAATCATGTTTTGTACCTATAAGCATACAATATAAAAGGCTCCATTGTGTCCTTTTTAAAGATAGTAATAGTAAAATAGTAGTTAGGATTTCAGCAGTTATACTCAGTTTGGCTGGCTAAATTGATGGCTCATTAGAATTCTCGTCATGATTACCTAAGGCATAGGTTAGTTGGAGTTAGAGGTTAGTTGGACTGCAGACCACCACATAGGCAACATTTAAACCTCAACAATGTTCAGTCCACGCTAGCCCACTGAATATTTTATTTGTCTTTGATATTTAAATGGTATAATTGTACCATCTAAGAACACGCTTGGATGCTGACTTTCCTCTTAACTTCAGTGCGTTCATTCTTTTTTTTTTTTTTGAAAATTATTTTTATTGGATTTTCTTAATCTGACAGACATGTGTATCATTGATGGATTACATGCATTACATGTGAAGAAAAGAAGACAAGAAGAAGAAACAAACACTAAGGAGAGAAATAAAAATTAAATAAACAAACAAAACTTTAAAAAAAAAACCCAGCAACAACAAAACAAAACAAAAAAATAAAACGTTACCCTGTGTTTCCTAAGTAGCTGTAATGTCTCAAGAAAATTAATGAATTTTCCTCATAGCTTTCAATAGCATTGCCTTTCCCTTTGAGGGCGTAAGTCAGTTTCTCCATGGCCAAAACGCTGGAAAGGCTTCTAAACCAATGGTCAACTGAGGGGGAATCCATGCTCTTCCAAGACGATGCTATACAGTGTTTGGCCTAAAGTGAGCACAAAGTGACAATCTTCTTATTCACAACTGACAATTCTGACTGTGTTGGAAAAAGCCCTTAAATAAACATTCGAGGACAAACAGGCAGTTTAACAGATATGATTTCAGAGATGGTTTGAGTGATGTTAGTCCAGAATGTTTTAAGTTAAGGGCAACTCCACAGGCAATGAAATAATGTACCTTCTTCTTCCCTGCATTTAATACAGAAATCAGGATTGTTGCTATCAAAGCGATGTAATAGCGCAGGGGTAATGTAAGTACGCATAATCCATTTAAATTGTAATAATTTCAGTCTTGTGTTAATAGTCTGACTTTGCACATCGCCGCATACTATCTGCCAATCGACTTGAGATATTTCTGTACCCAGGTCATTAGACCAAGCCAATCTTTTACTGTTCGAGGATTCTTTAGATGCATCTATAATCAATTTATACAGGAAGGATACCTGACCTCGGCCTTGAAGATGATCTAGTATAGCCTTTTCGAGACTAGTCAGAGAGGGCTTATGAGGGGATTGTTTAAATGCTGTTAGAATGTAATTCCTAATTTGCAGGTATTTAAAGAAATGTTTTCTTGGGATACTGTAAAGTCTTTGCAGGTCCTCAAAGCTGTGTAGAATATTGTTGTCGTTGTACATATCCATAACTTTGCTAATCCCCCTCTCCACCCATAGTTTAAAGCCAGGGTCACTTCTACCTGGTGGAAACCTGTGGTTTCCCCAGATTGGTGTGAAAGCAGATATACCCGATCCTAAGTTCAAGTGTGCTTGTAATTTGTGCCACACCTTAATTGTGTTCTTGACAAAAGGGTTATGTGTAGTTTTTAGTAAGTTTTTCAGAGAATCAGCGTACAGATAGAGATTTAGGGGTAATGGAGATGTAGTCGCCCGTTCTATTGTGACCCAAGGCACTGAGGCATTGTCCATGAACCAATACATGGCTGCTCTAATCTGGGCTGCCCAATAGTACCAAAGGAAGTTTGGAATTTGGAGTCCCCCCCTTTCATATGTTAAGTCAAGTTGTGTAAGTCTGAGTCTTGGGCGCTTATTATTCCAAATGAAGTTGGTTGTTAACTCTTTTAATTTCTTAAATAAATTCAATGGGGGATGTAGAGGGATGGATTGAAAAAGGTACAAAAATTTGGGTAGGATATTCATTTTAACAATGTTGACGTGACCAATTAGAGAAATGGGGAGATCTGACCATCTTTTCAAAGACTCTGATATAGAAGTTAAAGTCGAATTGTAGTTCTCCGGGACAAGGTCCTTTATGTCGGGAGTAATTGTTATACCCAGATAAGTAAAACCGCAAGGTGAACTTTGAAATGAATTTGCCTCTGGCGGGTAGTCTCTTGCATTCCCCCGAGAAACAATACCTTAGATTTCGTGTTATTGACTTTGTAGCCAGAGAAACTCCCGAATGAGGAATAATTTAGTGAGTGCTGGTAAAGATTGCGCCAGGTTTTTTAGGAAAAGTACAATATCGTCTGCATAGAGACTAATACAGTGTTCATATTCCCCTATTGTAACTCCAGTAATTAGTGGGTGAGATCTAATTGTTAAAGCTAGGGGTTCAATAGACAAGACAAATAGGAGGGGGGAAAGCGGGCACCCCTGGCGAGTCCCCCTGGATAGGCTGAAGGGTTTTGAAGCAGTAGTATTAGTCAGAACCTCCGCGGAGGGGTTGCTGTATAATAGTTTAATCCATTTAATTATGTTTTCTCCTAGGCCAAATCTTGGAAGTAAATCAAATAGATACCGCCACTCCACCCTGTCAAAGGCCTTCTCGGCATCTAGGGATAGAATGGCCGTATCCGGGCTCCCTCCCTCACTATGTAAAATGTTGAGTACTCTTCTCAGATTATGAAATGCCTGCCTACCTCTGACGAACCCATTTTGGTCCACATGTACAAGATTTGGTAGGTATTGCTCTAACCTTAGAGCAATGACTTTAGCAATGAGTTTGGCATCTGAGTTCAAGAGTGATATTGGCCGGTAGGAGTCGCATTTAAAGGATGGTCTGCCCGGTTTCAGGATGTTTGTGATAAGGGCCCTGGAGAGAGAAGGTGGCAAGGAGTTGGTTCTGAATGCTTATTCAAACATGTCCAAAAGAGGAGGAAGCAGCTTGTCTTTAAAGGTTTTGTAGAAGTCGATGGGGAGTGCATCAGGGCCCGCTGCCCTCCCATTCCTCATGCACGCAAGAGCCTCTTCTAATTCTGAGAGCTCTACTGTCCTGTCTAGGGCTTCTTGGTTCTCAGGAGAAAGAGTGGGGAACTCGAGCCTATCAAGAAAACTAGATTGTGCACTATTATTGGCAGATTGATCTGACTTATACAGTTTTTCATAAAATATTTTGAAAGTCTCATTAATTTCCTTTGGGTCAGTTGTTCTAATTAGGGCCCAAGCACTCAACAGTGCGAAGGCCCTATTGTATCTGTAGAAATTATTATTATAGTTCTGCCTAAACAAACGCCTTTTTGACCCCCTAAACGTGCCCCAAAAGTCACCGAAATTTGCACGCACATCAGACCCGGCGAAAACTTTGATATTTTAAGGTCCGCCAAAATGGCCGTCGCAAAATGGCTCAATAGCGCCCCCTATTGAATATAAAAATGTGAGAGATTGAAGTACATGAACGAAATTTGGTATATATATGTATCATGTCCAGACGCACAAAAAAGTCTGTGGGACCCATGACGTCACTCCAACAGGAAGTCAGCCATTTTGAAAAATATGTGCGATTTTGGCGATTTCCACTCCTCGTACTTTAACGAACTTGTCCTTGGGATTTAATCCGACCGACTTCAAATTCACTCAGAAACATCTTGACACATTGGAGATGAAAAGTTATCAAAAACTTTCTAATTAGGGATCCGGTTTGGCCGTGGCGGCGCCGACAATTTCCTTCGCCATTCGATCCTTCGCCATTAAACAGGAAGTCCTTATAACTCCTACAGACATCGTCCGATCTACACCAAATTAATCACGCATGTAGAGGGTGCCACCCTGAACACGTATATGCATCAATACTGTGTCAGCTCCATAGCGCCACCTACTGGATACAATAGTGCCCCCTTGAAAATTGAAAAGAAATTGAGCCCCTCAAGTCAGATTGACATAGACAAACGAAATTTGGTACACATATGTATCTTGTAAAGACGCACCATAAAGTTGCTTGGACCCATGATGTCACTCAAACAGGAAGTCGGCCATTTTGAAAAATATATGCGATTTTGGCGTTTTCCATGCGTCATACTTTAACAAACTCGTCCTAGGGATTTAATCCGACCGACTTCAAATTCACTCAGAAACATCTTGAGACATTGGAGATGAAACGTTATCAAAAACCTTCTGATTAGGGATTTGGTTGCTTCGTGGCGATGTGAGGAATTTTGACGTTTTGCCATTAAACAGGAACAGCTGGCCAAATGGGGGTACTGCACCCCGTAGAAGATTAAGGAAATTGAGCCCGTCCCTCCAGATTGACATAGATGAACAAAACTTGGTATATATATGTATCACATAAATAGGCACAAAAAAAGTCTCTTAGACCCATACCATCACTCCAACATTAAGTCGGCCATTTTGAAGTGAATTTGCAATTTTGGCACGGTTTGATTAGAATTTTCACACCACGTACTTTAATGAATTACTCCTAATCCGACCAACTTCATTTTGATTCTGTGTCAACTCAATATCTGGAAGATGCGTCGCGGCAAGTCTCGCTCAGTCGTGGCGTGGCGGGGGAGCTTGGGCCCGATCATCGCTGCTTGCAGCTTTAATTCCATTTGATTTTTCAATCTCATGAATGCATTTTTCATTTTGTAAAGTTTTAATTCTCCAAGCAAGTAATTTACCCGCCTTTTCCCCCTGGTCATAGAACGATTGTCGTAGTTTGTTTAGGTTTGTTAGGGCCTTGTTTGCCGACAGTTCATTATAGTGGACTCTTAGTGTGGCCAATTTGTGTTGAAGCGCTGGAGTTTTATTATTATGTGATGTGATTTCACTTTCTAATAATTTCATTTCATTTTCAATTTGTAGCATTTTGTTTTTGAATTGTTTAGATTTAAAACTGGTGTAACTAATTATTTGCCCTCTGATATAAGCTTTAAAAGCTTCCCATCTAACTAAAGGTGAGGTTTCAGATGTGTTGACTTGGAAGAAGAATTCTATCTGTTGGTTGATAAAGCGGATAAACTCTGGGTCCTGTAGCCACTTGGTATCAAATCTCCATCTGGGAGGACCACGGAACTCTTTCGAGGTACAGTATTCTATGGATACAGTGGCATGGTCAGAAATTACTATGCTGTTGTAATAACGTCTCTTAACATAAGAAAGTGAATCCCTTGAGACCAAAAAGAAGTCTAATCGTGAATATGTTTTATGTGTTGCTGAATGGCAGGAGAATTCTCTCTTATCTGGGTTACGCTCCCTCCAGACATCACACAGGCCCAGCTCATCCATAAAGTTGAGGATCACTTTCCTAGACTGATTGTGGGAGGGGTCTAGACTACCATTTCGGTCAATATTGGGGTTCAGTGTACAGTTATAATCCCCACCCATAATTATTTCACCTCTTAATGATGAGAGTGATAGAAAGATGTCATTGTAGAATTGTGGCTTGTCCCTATTGGGGCCGTACACATTAAGTTGAGAGGTTGACCACACAGACTACATTGAAGAATGATAAATCTCCCTCCGGGGTCAAGAGTAGAAATATTGATTTGCAAGGGGATGGACTTGTGGATTAATATGGCCACACCCCTGGCATGGGATGAGTAATTGGCAACAAATACCTGTCCCTGCCATCTTCTTCTTAACCTGATTACCTCACTTGAAGTCAAATGCGTCTCTTGAAGAAATACTATTTTAGATCCCAGATGTTTTAGCCTTGTCATAACTTGTTTTAATTTCACCAGACTGCCTAAGCCTCTGACATTCCATGAAGATATTTTACACAGCTGGTTATGAGCCATGGAGCGCTTTAAAGGATACTCTGTTAATGGGGAAAATCCTAAAATTGTACTTTATATCACCAGTTGCAATATCAACGTCATAGAAAAAGCGAGGAAACAGGGTAAGATTACAACAGTAAAAATAAAAAAACATTAAAATGACACTTAACATTTTCTAGAACCTGCAAAAACAAAACTTTTATATCAACCACTACCGACTGCCTTTCTAATCTACAGTCAAAACCAGAGTAACATACCTACTTCCTAGGCTCTTAATGCTCCTACATCGAGGAGCTATAATATGTGGAAATAATTTACCACTGCTACTACTAATCCTTGACCATCAATCTCAGTTGTTTAATGGCCCTTTTGAATGTGAAAAATAACTAACAGTGAACAGTATGAATTGTCAACACCTAATTATCCCAATATTTAGGAGTGATAATCCTAAAACCCCTAAAATAACCAGTTTAAATTTAGATGTTATTTTACCCTTTGCAAAATGGACTTCCATACAATGGAAGTGAACTTAACAGGTAGAATGAACAAGCAATTATAAACACAAACACAGAATAGGACTGTATGGGGTTGCCTTAGCACTTCAAGTAAACAGTGACAACGACTTTCAGCTTTTCACCGTCCAACTCTTTGCTAAATCCATTCTCATCAGATGGCTATACTCTCAAATTTTCGGGAATAATCAACCAAATAAACAAACAAAAATAAAAGTATGAAATCAGATTTACCAGGGATACCTTGAACACATCACGCGCAGCTCTTGCTGAGAAACACACCTGGATCAATCATGTCTGCAAATTCCTGGGCCGTTTTCACCTTCAGAAGATATTACTCAGGGCTTCCCTCTTTGTTTTTATTCCGGAGGAACGTGTCCACATCCTGCGGGGTGTCAAAAGTCATGCTTTTTCCACCGTGCGTGATCCGGAGCTTGGCAGGGAACTGCAGGCCGTACCGGATCCCCTCTTCCCGGAGCTGTTGCTTCACCGCGTCATAAGCCTTTCTCTGGCGTTGCACTTCAGCGGAAAAATCTGAAAAAAACCTCACTTGCTTGTTTTCATGCAAAATTTTGCCCTTTTCCTGCACGGCTTTCATCACGCGGACTTTGTCTTTGAAGTTTAAGAACTTCATTATCAGGGGTCTGGGGAGTGCATCTGGATTTGAAGACTTTAGAGGACCAGACGGGATGCGGTGAGCCCGCTCGATCCCCACCGGTGAAGGGAAGATCTCTGCGCCGAGGATGTCCGGGAGCCACCTCTCCAAGAAGGCTTCGGCATCCTTCCCCTCCGTGTTTTCTGGCAGGCCGATGAGACGAAGGTTAGAGCGACGTGAGCGATTCTCAAGATCCTCATTTTTCTCAGCGAGCGATCTCACTTTTGTCTGCAGCACCGTGACCCTGGACTTGAGCTGCGCTGTTGCATCCTCCGCGTCACTGATTCGGCTTTCAGCTGCGGTAAGTCGCCCCTTGATATCAACTAAATCCGTCTTGATAAGTTCAATACCATCCATGACTTCTTGGTGTCGCTTAGAATGTTCTGCTTTGAGAGATTCGATGGACACTAGCACAGCATCTTGATTTTGGGTATGTATGCTTTGCCGGGTGGTTTCATAGGAGACTGCCGCCGCTTCCATCTCACCGCTTTTGTTAGCAAGACTCATGCTAGTTTCAACAGCGATGCTAGTCAGTGAGGATCCAGTTGGTGGTAATTTAGCGACGGGATGTCTTCTAGTGTTTGGCCTAGGCGTATTTTTGTTTTTTGTCATTCCCGGTGCAGTTTTGGATTGCGTGCCTCGATTTGGTGGCTAATAAGGACTTTAAAAGGGTGTATGTTGGTCAATTAGTCAAGAGACTCGTAGAGCACGTCCGTCTACCTCGCCGCCATAACCGGAAGCCGTGCATTCATTCTTATTCATTAACATGCCGTTATTGTTGCTAAATAGGAGATTTATGCCATAGTATGCTTGCAAGGCTACCATCTGATGTTTTGACAAATAGCTCGGTAACTAATTGAGTCGGGTAGTATGGAGTGGATCGGGCACGTGCACACATAGGGACCTAGGGGTGCTTGAGCCCCTGCCCTTTTTGCCTCGTATTAAAAAGTGCCCTCTGTGTGTGTGTGTGTGTGTGTGTGTTTGTTTGTTTTAAATAACATTAATAAATTCCTGTTAGGGATGTAAAAAAAACAGTGGTACAAAAACTCCACGATATTCTACTGTACCCATTTCTTGTAATACGGGGTTGTTGTGTGTGTGTTGAGCCTGCTGCTTCTCTGTCCGTTGCGGCTCCGCTCTGTCACAGAGCCGCCAGAGAGAGAGAGAGAGAGAGATGCCCCATGGATAACTGAGGAGACGTGACAGTGGAGCAACGTGAACCTGTGAGTTATGGTCTAACTCAGTGTTTCCCAACCTTTTTTGTCTTGTGTACCCCCTGAGCCTATTTGTCATACCATGAGTACCCCCATGTTGATGATTCTCAAAAAGTATAACGTAACACAAGTGATTATTAAATGGTAATCATTTTATTTTACATTTAACATTGAATTATCAGGCATTTATTCTTTTTTAAACTCCGATTAGCCCAATTGAAAATAAATAATATATTGCCTTGAAAGTAGGCTAAATACCAGTAAGTAATATGAGTAGCTAAATACAAAATGAACATAAATAATTTCTTTGTTTAACTCAAATTAATTAAAAATAGAAATAAATAATATGTTGACTTGAAAATAAATAAATACAAAATAAAAATAAATAAATTCTTATTTACTGGAGTAAAACTGGAACTTCTTTACATGAATCCCCTTTAAACAGGTATTTAACTTTTCAAAATCTAGAACAAAACAAAACAACATATATAAAATGACAAAATATTCATACTCACTATCCTTACTAACTCACTGAGCTTTAATGAGACACTTGAGCTTGCTTGTTTTTCATAAGCTTTGATAGGTCTGGGGACAGTGTGGAAACAGCAGTTACCAGGCTACTCTCCACATCCAGCCTGTTCCTCTGTTTGGTTTTAATGTGTGTCAAAGCTGAGAAGGTCACCTCACACATATAAGTTGAGCCAAAAGGCAAAAGTTCAATCAGTGCATGTTTTCCCAGTTCAGGATATTCCTTCTCCACATCACACTGAAACTCAGTCAATGTCTTTTGAGGGTATGCGATTTTCAGCCTTGCAGGAAGATGGTTGCTGCTCTCACTCACAATGAATGGGTCCCTCACCCAATCCAGTCTTTCAGACTTTTCTTCAATGTCCGGAAAATAATGGTTGAAATCGGTGCAGAGTTTGGACAGATGTGCTTGCACCAGTTTCACCACTGGAGCCCTGGCAACATCAGTGGTGGCAAGATGGGCATCGAGTAGTGGGAAACACCTCACGTCTCCCTCATCACATTTCCTCTCCCATAGTTTGAGCTTTTTTGTGAAACCTTGAACTCTGTCGTACATTTTCAGGATGTGTGACTCTTTCCCCTGAAGTGATAGGTTGAGCTTGTTAAGTTTGGTAAACACATCAGCGAGATATGCCAGGCGCGCCACCCACTGCGCATCCTCAAACACTGCAGCAAGAGGATGCCGGTGCTCCGTCAAAAATGCAAAAACTTCACTGCGAAGTTCATAGTCTCAGTAGCGTTTTCCCACGAGACAGCCAGCGGACGTCTGTGTGGAGCAATAGCTGCTCGTGCTGTGTACCGCTCTCATGACAAAGAGTTTCAAACAGTCTGTGATTCAGTGGCCGGGATTGGATGACATTTATGATCATGACAGCATCATCCATAACAGCACTTAATTCAGTGCTCATCTTCTTACTAGCGAGGGCTTCCCTGTGAATAATGCAGTGCATCTATTTAATGTCGGGATTTACCTTTTTGACATGTCCAAACAGTCCCTTTACGCTTCCAGTCATCGCAGCCGCGCCATCGGTACAGATGTGGCTGCAGGTTTTCCACTGCACATCATGCTCTTTGAAAAAGCTGTCTATAACGTGGAACATTTCTTCCCCAGTTGTCTTTCCTGGCAGCCTCTTGCAAAATAAAATATGCTCGTTGATGTCCGACACATCTTTGTAACGAACGAAGGCCAGGAGCTGAGCATCTCCACTCACATCTGTCATTTCATCCAGCTGCAAAGCGAACTGACCGGCTTGTTTTATTTTGTTAACGACTTGTTCAGTAATATCATCAGACATATCATCGATCCGACGGGACACGGTGTTGTTCAACAGGGGGACTTTCTTCAGTTCGTCAGCTGCTTTCTTGTCAATCATAATTTCAGCCATAGCAATCGCTGCAGGGAGAATTAGCTCTTCAACAATTGAGTGAGGCTTTTTTGATTTAGCCACAAGCATAGACACCGCATAAGACGCCTGCAGTGCTTTGCTTGACACAGTTGTGGCTTTCATCATTACAGTCTGACTTGACTTAAATTCCGACAGCTTTCTTTTGTAATATTCATCATTTTTACCTACATTTCCCGAGTGCTTGGTGCTCTGGTGCCGCAGTAAATTGGCTGGCTTCATTGCGCTATTTGCCAAGACTTCACCGCAAAAGAAGCACTGAGGCTGAGGTGGGTCCGCAGGTGTAAACGTGAATCCATATATATGATATAGCTGTCATTGTACTGTCTTGGTTTAAGCTTGGCCTCTTTTTTTCGTTTCTCTGTCCCCTCTGAAATCTCACCAGAATCCCGAGAAAGTGGACGTTTCAGCCATTTATCCATCTTGGCTCATAGGGTAGGCTGTACGGCTGCTGTGATTTTGGCGCGGAGTGTCACAGGTTATTGTTTCCCCGGGGAAACTGTTATAGCGCGGGTACAACTTAATTGATGGGTTCAGTATGAAATGACTGAGAAAAAAAATATTTTAATTAATTAACTTTAATTAAAATTATTTATCACTTGGAAATAAATTGTAATTAAATGTTTCCACGTACCCCCTGCAGTGTGCTTGCGTACCCCTAGGGGTACGCGTACCCCCGGTTGGGAATCACTGGTCTAACTAGTCGCCGTCCACTTATTCAACGTGCTTAAATATGGCTAATATTTCAGAAAAACGCTCTATTTTAGTCAATGTGTCAGCTTCTATTTTTGCCGGACGTGGGAGCACGGCGCATCAATCACACAGAGCAGATCGTGCGGGACAGGAAATTGTATACAAAATACAAAATAAAACACTGGGTTAATTTTCAAAATAAAATGCAGCGTGTTCACGGCGGATCATATTTCCCTCACTACAGGTCTGAAGTACAGGTCCGAAGTTTAGATATAAAGTTTATTGTGACTTTGCTACTAACGTGTGGGCTAACAAAATAATAATAATAATAATAATAATAATAATAATAATAATAATATAGTAATTTCAGCATTCTGGGGATATAAGCTGTATTATTACTCATGTTGACAATAATTTGTTGACACAAAATAATTGCATATCACTTTCACCTACAGGACACACAGCTAAGTAGTTAGCTTTCTATTAGCACTTTATTTTTTAATTTTACATTAATTTCCATATTGTGTAAAACAAAATTCTGCACGCACATGCTGCCCTTTTCTGACTTTGAGCCCCTGCCTCTCTATAATCATGTGCACGTCCCTGGAGTGGATATAGCTTAACTGAATTGATATGGCTGAAGAATACTATGCAATATTTAGAATGAATGCATGGAACAAGCAGAGTGGATGGAGGGGCTTCCAGAAGAGGAATACAAGGGTGTAGCATGAGACCTCAAATGGGAGGCCAAGAGGTCAGACAGGGGTAGAGCAGGAGACCTCAGGTGGGATGCCTAGAAGATGGACTAAATCACTCCGCTCTGGAGATTGGTGATGAAGGCTGGGCCACATTGGAAGTCCGTGATGAAGCCTGGACAAGAAAGACACTTATCTAGTCAGAGGCCAGAAGGGCAGGTGTTTGAGCGTCACCTAGGGTCTATCTGTGCACGTGCCTGCTCTCTACATTTCTCTCTGTACTCTTTGCTGTTTTCTCAACATTCCGTCTCTGATGTTATAATGTTTTATGGTATCATAAACAAACTGTTCCAACTGAACTTCACACACTTCAAAGAACATTACATTGATTTAGATTTATTTATTGTTCAACCTCAAACCAAATCTTCAAGCACAAAATGTAATGATTTATGTTATCGGGATTTTCTTTTTGTCCCCACAACATGAGGAACACAGGCACTGTACTCTCCTTCTCCAATCTTTATCTTCCCTTCCTCCATTCTTCTTTTCCTACCTGTCCTCTTTCCTCTCTTCACATCTTCTGCTGTTTCTCATCCCTGCTGAAATTTGATGTGGGGTGTTAAGGGTTAGCAGCCAGTAAAAACACCACATGTGCTTCAAAAGCAGTTGAAGCAGCTCTTGAAGTTTGTGGGTTTGTGGTTTGTTTGATCAGCAAGCAATTGGATTACTGCAGGCTGTTCATGGCAATCAATAATTGAACATGCACAGAGCCTGAGGAGCAAACAGCTTGGCTTGACTTTGAATTTGGTGAGGCATTTTGTTCATAATTCAAGTAAAAGTTGAGTTGTTATCATGCCAATAATGGTAAAAAAAATCAAATAAAATTACACTACTGGTCATATGATCTGTACAGAAGGTCAGTGAGAAATAACACTGTAGTCCTGAAGCAGCCTTTTCTCTGGAAAGAAAACAGTTTTAAAATGGGATAATTTTATACTTAAACTGTAAAGCTAAATAAATCACACATAAACACATATAAACTGTGACTTATTATCATTCATCATTATCATTATCATTGTTATTATTTTAGACATGGAGACTGTGGAGCATAACATACATTCCACATGACTGACTGTTAACATTATTTGACAGTGCAAATGCACAATGAAGTTATCATTGGTCAATTGCTTTTGTTATAAGTTTCAACTGTAAAACAGTGCTTCTCGACTGAATAACACCATTGTCAATAATGTGTCACCATGTCAGTGACCATTCAGCTGTTTCAATCACACAAGTATCCTGGTGTATATGTGTTTTCAACTTATTCATGAATACAAACATCGTCGATTTATTCCTGTGGTAAATTTCTGCTGTCAGTTAGCCTGGTGAAGGCAATTTGTCTGGTCGCTGTCCTTTCATCTATGCTGACAGACAGCTGCTTCTGTGGGCAGAGATGCTAAGAGAGAGACTGAGAAGTGAGGAGGTGGCACAATTTTCTACTGTAGCAGCACAGTCTACTATCAGATTAATAGCAGACTGTATATACTTGTCCTTGTCTCTAAATTTACCTTCATTCTAACTTTCACCTTACGTATCTATACTGAATAAACATGAAATTGGGCAGGCATTGATGAATTATTTTCTTGACAGGGCTCGGTTGATAGGTCTTATTTACCCTAACTTTGGTTTACCTACCTCTTTTGCACACGTCATGGATCAAGGCACCATCAATGAGGCCATTAAAGACCACTGTTGAGATTTCTGTTCTCAAACAACAGGCTTCTAGATGAACCAGAAAACTTTGGAATTGTCCTCGAAGGCATCAAGGTGTTCCAAGATTGATATAATGTAGAATTACCTGTTGCTGTGATGTTTAGACTGATGTATGCCTTAAACCTCAGCTACCCTGCTGACCTCTGCTACACCTTGGAGGTAATCCAAAAGATTTTCATGGAACTGGATTGACATAAACTTTCTAACAAAGCACTAGCTCTAAAAAACAGGCCTTTTCAGTGAAAGGGTCAGACTTAACTGCCAGCGATAAACCACCAGACATTTGAATTGTCCTCCATGGCATCTTTGTTATTGTTATACTGTTTGGACTGTGTATCCACTGTTGCAATTTGACAGTATTTTCCCTTACAAATTTGTTATGAAAACAATATAATGAGGGTTTGATCTCAGGGTGTGAGACAACTTAAAGAATAGCTGTAGTATTTTGTATTTGTTTCTTTGACCACAGCCTATACAAAGTTAACATATCTATTTGTGTTTAGTTTATTAAAGCAGCTGTCCACCAGTCAGAAGATCAATGATTCGATTCCCGGCTCCTCCAGTCCACATGCCAATGTGTCCATTGGGTAAGATTCACAAACCCAAATTGCTCCCGACTGCGGCGCCACCGGTGTATGAATGTGCGAGTGCATGTTAGTTTCCTTCTGATGATGGAAATTCCTGCCATCAGTGTGTTTATGCAGGGTTGATAATCTTCTTTTACTTAAACTTTAAAACAGTCAGCATAAGGTTACATTATATGTATTGTGAATCCACTGCCCTTTTTTCAGAATTTACATTTCATATGAATTTACTGTTGGTTACAGTTTACAGATTTTGATTCTGAAATCTGGAACTGTGGGGGTGTGCCCTGCAAAGTTTTAAGGCTCCATAGAGTGAACTTTAGTATAAAACTCTGAATCTGTGCTTTTGTCAATACAATCAATTCTTTTACATGTATGACTTTGTATTTGCACACTAAAGCACGGAACTGATGTCTACAATACATTTTGCTGACTTAAACCAATCAAGTTAGAGTTAGATGCCTAAATAGGGTTGTAAGGACATCATGACATTGCTTTTAAGTTACATAATACCTTTGAAGATAATTGGCATTAAGAAATCGTGTTGGAGTTGCATTTGAAAATCAGGTATCCTGGACATAATGAAATCACTTTAACAATACACTGATGTTGTGGTAGCTGTAAAAAAAAAAAAAAGTTGAATCAACTTGGTTCTTTGAAATTCTAACATGAATAAAATATTTTGGTTTAACAAGTAATAATTATTTGAGAAAAGAAGAAAGAAGAAATTATGTCAGTTGGTCACATTTTGGTCATGTGGGACCAATGTACAAATTAAATTCAAAGGATTTCTTTTCAATGCACACTTGGGCTAACAGGTAAACAAGGCAGTTATCATAATGCAGTGACATTAAACTTAGTGAAATATTGTGACAATAGTCCATCTCAGTCCTGGAGCCATGGAGGGTTGCTGGTGAGCCAACTGTCAATGACAGCTGTCAATCAACAGCCATTTATTTATTTACCACTTATTAGAAGGCCCCAACTTAGAGATTGACACCATAATGACTTGTTAAAAAAAGGGAAACAGGGATTTTTTTTTTTTTTTTTTAAGTATATTTTTTTGGGCTTTTTTGCCTTTAATGTACAGGACAGTGGAGACAGACAGGAAACAGGAGGCAGAGAGAGGGGGAATGAGACGCAGGATAAGACTGCTCAGCTCGGGATTTGAACCGGGGTCACCTGCAACGAGGGCTATAGCCTCAACACATGGGGTGGGTGCTCTACCAGCTGAGCTATGCCCAACCCCAACCAGGGATTTTTTTGAAGTGAACATGTAGTGGCTGTCTGTGGCATAGCACTTGAAAGGACTTCTGCATTGGCTTTAACCTCAAGCTGTGGTCATTTCTTCCATTTGTATACGACAACATCTCCTCAAGTCATTGCGTAAAGCTGGGTGGTATACGTCCCCGGTGGGAAATATTAAATAGACTGTACTTATATAATGCTTTCACTATGTCACATTCATCCATTCACTCACACTGTTGGCACAGGTATTGGGAGCAATTTGGGATAAAGTATCTTGCCCTAAGACACATCGATATGCGGGCTTCAGGAACTGAAATCAAATCACTAATCTTCCATTTAGTGGACGACCTGCTCTACCTCCTGAGTCACAGCCCCTCGATCAATAACACAAAGCATTTTTCAGATTTAACTTCACAGTATGAGGTTTAAGTTTGGACCCAAAAGCAGGACTCCGACACAGCCCCCTGGATGACTCTCACTCCTCTTCACCCCTTTCCCCATTTACCTGCTCTGAATGGTTTTTTTGACCTGGTTAGGATGGTAGCTACTTTTACTAGCCTATTTTGTCTGTTCAGCCTTGGCAGTAGTCTGAGTTCCTTTCCTAAACCCACCACTTCTAGTTCTTTAAGTCTTTTTCTTACTCCTGTCACTGCTATCTGAGGCTTTGTGATGTTTAATGTTGGCTTCCACCTGTTCAAAGCAGGCAATGTCAAAGCTGCCCCCTTTATTCAGTATTACAAACGTAAGCAATCAGGGATTAATTAGATATATGTCTTCTCATTCTATTAGAAAACCTTCTGCCACACGAAATAAGTAAGTCAATGGATTTTATGGTTTTATGTTGACCCATTCAGTGATTTGCCACAGTTTAAGATTAATTAGGTTAGTATCATGAAAACTATGAAGGACAAAAAATTACATAACAATAAATAAACATATAAATATATAAATGCATCGTCTTTAGTCGTGAAAAAGGCACATTTTACATTTCTACATTCATTTATTTCTAGATTTATTTATTTATACATTTATTTATTTATTTATACATGTATTTATTTGTTCCTACATTTATTTCTGTATTTCTACATTTCCACATTTATTTATTTCTGTATTTGTGTCTCTTTATACATATAAAATACATAACAGGGGCTATAATTGTCTATTATGTAGATCCAAATCTCCAAGAAAAGAGACTTAAATTGTATAGTTGGAAAAATAGCACAAACAAAATAAGACAAGTCATTGTAAAAAATAACACAAGACTGATACACTTATTTAAGAGAACAAATAATTACACATTTCATTCTAATCAAACAAATCTGGGAGAGTAATGGCACATGTAAAGAAAATACAGACAAAATCTGTTGATATATTTAAAGGACAACCACAGGACAAGTCATTATGGACAACATTACTATAAATTGAACCTTTAAAAAGGATGTCAACAATTTTAATGTTGTTGCATCTGGATTGACCTTGGAAGGTGTAGGCTGCAGTATCTTATTTTCATCTTCAGTTTTCAAAGCAGAAATAACAGTGTTTGTGAGCTACAGTTCAACTGTTTGCATTATTTGGACAAACCTGAGGGGTATTGCACGAAACCAGGATAAGGGATTAAGCCGGAATATGTTAGTTATCCTGGCTGAATTTAGCCTCAAGTCGGTTGCATGAAAGCAAGTTGAAGTTAACCCGGCCCAGTTACTATGGTGATTTATTCTCTGCAGCTAGCCTGCTCCAGACCAGGCTAACAACCAGGCTAAGATTATTCCCAGGGATTCATCTGGCAGTTCTACTGTCTATCTTGTGACAAATTAATGGGTTTTACAGCATTTCCATGGTCTTTCTAAATAGCTTCCTGTATTCTGTTGGGGATGCAGAGAACCTCAATAAAGGAACCATATGCCGCACAATAAGATGTGTTTGTCTGGCGCTGAAGTCTCTTGTGGATGTATTCATAACCTTCCCTCGCCACAGAAGACCCCTATACATTAAGGAGGAGTTCTACAAGATTGCAGGTTACATAAATTTCAACTTGCAAATATTAGTTTCCAATTGTACTACTAATGTCATTGGTGCAGTGGATTGCACTCATGTCAAAATCAAACGGCTATCAGGGGAACACGAGGGAGATTTCATTAACAGAAAATCCTTCCACAGCATCAATGTTCAGGTAAGAGTGGTAGTTACTGTGACTTGCATGAATTCATTCTGTGAATTAATAGACCTTAATGGTTACATCAGCATCTGTGATGCTGACTGAGTCTTTCGTGCGAGTCCAATTTATGAGAGACTCTCACAAGGTAAGCCACACATCTTACTTGGACATTATGAGCGATTAACTCTGCTGTGTAGTTTCATAAATTATATCTTGTATCATCAGGTGAATTCTCTGATGTGCTGCTGGGAGACAAAGGCTATGCCTGCGAGTCCTTCCTATTGACTCCCCTTGCAGACCCCCAAACCTCACCACAGCAGGCCTACAACCATGGTCATGCAAAGACAAGGGCTCAAATCGAGATGACCTTTGGCCTTCTAAAATCCTGATTTCAGTGCCTGCATTACCTGAGGGTTTCCCCGGACAGGGCCTGTGATCTGGTTGCGGCATGCGTATGTGCATTTTGTCTGGCATTGGTAGCACAGTGTGTGGTTATCTTTTAAAATAAATTTAAAATCTTTTTCTTTGAAAAATTTCACTTCACTAAACACACTCATGAAGGAGGGAGGACATCACAATGTTTTCCAGTTGAAGTTTTTATTTTATTTTGCAGTCCTCATTTGTCTGGAACCTGGAATACAGAGGGTAAAAGTAACAATTAATACACAGCATACACAGTTATGGTTACAGTGTGCACTGACATACTCACTTCTCTCTAGTTTTTCAGTCTCCAGGTCCAGTATCCAGTAATTTGTGAATTCTGTAAAAGAAATGTCAATTTGCACAGCAGGATTTGTGCATAATGTAGATTTACTTTAGCCAATACTCACAATGTTACTTGGCTGCTTCTGAGGCTGAGCATCATCTGGGTCCTGTTACACGTTATTTTCTATTAGCACCAAATCACTGACTTCATATCCATTATGGGCTAAATGAGCAAGACATTTCCACAAAATTGACATGATACCTCAAGCCTGGAGTCCAGCAACACTGTCTCCTCATCTGCAGAAGTGCATCCTGGAGCTGCAGATGTGCCTTCCCCCTGCCGTATACATACAAGAACTTTTATTAGGATTTTTGACAGGATATGCCAGGCCTGTGATTTCAATAAAATGAACTAACCGGATCGTCTTCTGGTGGCTCCAATAGAGTGACTGTGTTCCCAGACACTGCAAGAAAAGTCAGACTAATATATTTTTTCATTGTTTTCATGTGCAGTAGTGCTGCAATATATACCTTGTATGAAGCAGTCAGTGTCCATTGCTGGGACACAGTCTGTGACAGTCCCTCCCAGGGTCCCCTCCATCACTGGCCTCCCTTTGTTAAGGTGGAGTGCCAGCTCCTCTGCTGGGGTCATATCCTGGCTTGGTGGGCCGCCCCCCGTGCCAGTTGTATGGGCTTTTTTTTTTTACTGCCAAAAATCATACATTAAATATGTCAGACACCTAATCTATTCACCTCATTTGTTCACTGTAATCTAAACTGAAGTCACTTACCAGTAAAATGTTCTTATTAGGGCTGTCAAACGATTATTTTTTTAATCGAGATTAATCGCAGAATTTCCATAGTTAATCGCAATTAATTGCGTTTTGAATTGCATCTTTAAAATCCTGTTATTTTACATTTCAAGGCAGTTTTAAGCCCATAATGTAAAGCATTTCTTACCAGAGTGTCTTAACTGGGAAACAATCACGGCTCTGCTGCGACTCCCACACTCCAAAATGGTACTTTGGTGGAGCTGAGGCTGGCTTGGCTGCACCTGGGTGTTTAGTGTGGAGGTGCTAACTCAAACTCAACGTACTCCGGTGGTAGTTAAACTCCGTTTGACACAGGTTGCATTTTACTTTTGACTCGTCAACTGAACCGTCTCGAAGTTTTTTAAAATTAAACAAGCCGTTCAAAAGTCCAGTAACGCTCTTATTTTCCATCAGCGCGGTAGGTTTACTGCAGGAGGCCACTTCAATGCATAGCGATACAGCTAGAGGAGCCGTCTACAGGTGAGTAGAAGGGACAAAAAGGCTTAAAATGTGATTAAAAAAATTAACGCGTTATGGATTGCATTAATCTAATCGCGATTAATGCGTTAACGCTGACAGCCCTAGTTCTTATATTTAATTTTGACTTGCTGCCAGGTCCTCTTCTGGCCAGACAAGTTTGTTCTTTATGAAGGATAGATCAATGAAATAGACAAAACACATAACATAGGAAAAACAGATTAAATAGATAACATTGACTCTGTGGATAATTCTTTGCACTTAATTATATTTCCTGAGTAGCATGCACTTTTACTTGCCACATTTAAATCAAACTGTACAACTGTTGCTTGGAAAGTAACTTCTTTAGTCCTTTAATTGTAATTATGACAGTTAATTGTACATTTTTGCACAACTTAAGCACTGAGCCGGTCCGCGATTGTCTGCCAGGCTTTCTCCCTTTCCTTAATTACCGAGCTTGTGTTGCCTTTTTTTTCTTATAATTTCTTTAACCTCATCTCGGAATGAAAGCACATCCAATTGAGCCCTGAATACATCTCCTGACATAAGGCATTGCAAATTAATTCTGCCTCGATATCTATCAGACTGCGAAGAAACAGACAACCCATGTCTGGTAGCTTGCTTCAGGTAAGAGGAGACAGGTAGAAACTTCGGGTTTCTTAAAGAAAACCTGCCAGCGAGCAGGTTATGTTCACAGAGTCAGTTACCATGGTGACTGACTCAGAGTTTCAGTTACCTGTCTTTCTGGAACGGATAACACAGAGTTTCCCTCATCTCAGGGTTAACTTACTCAGAGTTTTCATATAACCCGCCTTCTGGAATACCCCACAGGACAAGTAACTTTGAATTTGGAAAAATAGACTTTCCAACTCTAACTCACTCAAAGGCACAAAGTAGCAGTGTAGAAAACATTCAGTCAGTAGCTTCTAATTTTTAGACAACCAAAGTTTGACAATGGCAGATTATCTTGTTATAGCCCAAAGAGCCAATCACTAACCTACATGCTGTGGAGTCAGCTTGCACATGTTGACTTGGTTGCCATAGATGGAGGCTACTGCCAAGAAAGTAATTCCTAATTAAAATATCTGGAGCAGCGCCAGGTGCTTTCATCCTTAGAACAGCTGCCCTCTGCCATTGCAGGATTGCCTGTTACTCTCCCAAAGCAGCCAACCCATCATTCAAAGCCAATCGTGCTCCAGGCCATATACATACACACAAACCAAACATTAAACTTTAACAATAGCATCCACTGAAGTCAGTTTGTGGATCTGTGCAGTTTGTTGGTAGAGGAGACAAACATTTAGGCAGAGATGTTGCCACTTTCATCATAATTGTTTTTTTTCAAAGATCTGTGTCCCTATCAAACTATTCTTGAGAAAGACAAAGAAAGCTTGCGTTTTAATGTCTCAGAGGGAAAAGAGCACAACATAACCATATCAGACTGTATAAGGTGTCTCTCCTCTTTCTGTGTCAGCTGTAATGGAGTAGATGGACCCAAATGCAGGAAACTGCAGGCTAAGCAAAGCTGAAGAATTACTTCTTTATTTTAGGCTTGTGAAGGCATAAACAAAGCTGGCCGGTCAAAGCAAAACTGAAACAGAATTCAACACAAACAGAACAAAGGATCCAACAAGACAAGCAGATAGAACAGGAGGACAATAAAAGTTTCAGAAATGCAATTAAGGACCATTAAGGTTTAGTATGGAAGTTGAACACTTGTTTAAGGTTGAGAAGAGCAGTGTTGATGGTTTAGAAGAAGAGTGACTCCATGTTTTGTCTGTTTACTAGATTAGATTAGATTAGATTAGTAGATTAGTAGCTTTATTGTCATTATATTGAGGGTCAGACAACAATATAATGAAATTTAGATAGCACGCCCTGAGCCATAACAACATTTAAGACAATTAAAAAAAGCAATTTAAGACATAAATACAACATTAACAATCTATAAGAGCAACTAAGTGCAATATGCAATATAAAAGTAGCATTGTAACAGTAGGCCACAATCAGTGAGTGTGTGTGGGTGAGTGGGATGAGGGGATCAGACCGTGTTCATTAGTTTAACAGCTTGGGGGAAGAAGCTGTTTTTCAGTCTTGTAGTGTGTGACTGAACTGTACTGTATCGCCTGCCAGAGGGAAGTAGTTGGAAGTGGTGGTGGCCAGGATATGTTGGGTCACGAATTATATTTAAGGCCCTGCCCTAACAGCAGGCTTGGTAAATGTCCCCAAGGAAGCTGGGTCCCAGTGATGTATTGTGCGGTCTTGATGAGTCTTTGCAGAGCCCTCTGGTCCTTCTTGGTGCAGCTGGTAAACCATGCTGTGATGCTGTATGTGATGATACTCTGCACAGTGCACTGGTAGAAGTTAACCAGCAGGTTCTGTGGCAGACCGGCTCTCCTTAGCTTCCGCAGGAAGAAAAGACGCTGCTGTGCCTTCCCAATGATGGTGGATGTATGTGCAGCCCAGGAGAGATCCTCAAAGATGGTTATCCCCAGAAATGTAAAACTGGAGACACTCTCCACTGCTTTACCATTAATGAACACTGGGTTTTCCTCTCTTTCCTGAAATCCACTACAATCTCCTTTGTCTTCTAATTGTTCAGGATTAGATTATTAGTGCAACACCAGACTGTCAGGTTTTGCACCTCATCCCTGTATGCTGACTCATCGTTATTAGAGATCAGACCCATAACTGTCATGTCATCTGCGAACTTTATGATGGTGTTTGTTGCATGGACAGGGAGACAGTCATGGGTGAAGAGGGCATACAGGATAGGGCTCAGGACACACCCCTGAGGAACACCAGTGTTCAGCAGTGAGGAGCCAAAGGAGGGGCCAATGCAAACTTGTGTTCTGAGACGTCACAGTTGTGAGCCATAAGATACTAGAGGGGATGACATAATTCTTACACAACAATAACTAAAAAACAACACTGTCCTCAAACTATTTTTTTTTTACAAATATTTATTAGTAAAGATACGCACTTTCTATGAAACTTATTGAACTGATTATTTTACTGCATATGATTACATTGCTTTGGTTGTGTAATTGCCACTTGAAGTTTGGCCTCAATACTGAGAAGTGTTTTATTGACAATTTCAAAATATACATTTTTATATCCAATATAAATGCAATTTATTTAACACAAAACTGAAAAAAAATGAAAGAAGCATCAAAGTCATCATGAGCCGCATTCACAAACATAGATACAAAAATATATGATTTATCTGTGTGCCTAAATATTTGATAGTGGACTGATAAGATTGCATACTGTGCCATCTGATCTGGATCTGGGTTGGGTTTGCTGCTCAGGGGTGTGGAACAAACTTAGCATCCCTGTCTAGCCTAGCTAACACCACTGACATTCTTAGCCTGTGCTGATTCATAACACCAGAAGCAGCTCCTCAGACCAGAAAATGTCACCAAAGCTGAAACCTGAGGAGATATTTGTCAGAACATTTAAACCCAATGCAGTCGGACAATCATGAACATATGTGACTCTCTACTATCACTGAGAAAATGTAATAATTGGAGGGTCACTCAAGAAGAAATAACCTGGTCATTGATGATGGAGTCATCTGGCGAAACATGTTGGAGGAGAAGGTGAAGAAGGTCTCATGTCACATACTCATACCCATAGCATAAATTGTAGAAAAATTGATTAGAAAATCGCATACATAAAAATAACACATTTAGATTTGACATTTGAAAACGAGGTGCTAACAAAATGTTTAATCAAAACAGTTAATGAAATAAAGAATGTACAGAATGTATGCTGGTCTAATGTACTGTCACTGCTCAAGAAGTTGACCAGAAATGCCAGAACACCATAGCTGAACAAAGAGATCAAGGAAATAAATGAAACAAAAGGATGAAGCAAAAAATAAAGCCCAAAACAAACAAACAAAACAGCCATCGTAACTGAAATGTCATTTCTCAAAAGAGTAACACACACACACACACACACACACACACACATACACACTCACACACACACACACACACACACACACATTCAAATTCAAGAACATCAAACAAGCATGGCAAAATATCATAAGCCAAAGCCATTTTGAAACTCCCTGAAGCTTAGCCAGAGACAGAGTAAAGAGCAGAGAGACATTTACAATGGAGAGGAAGATGAAGGGAGAGAGATGCAATCTTTAAGACTCCAGACACTGCAGGCTGTTGTTGGTCGAAAACCAAGTTTTTTGACCGATAATAGGTAGGCTGGCTGATTGGGGGGATGGACACAAGGTCATCATCACAGATGGAAGCTCATTTTTGATGTTTCTACCAATAGAATAAAATGAAATAAAAGCTAACTGTCTGAAACCAACAGTCTCATATCCACACCTACTTCATATTGTAATTGTCCAGCTGTGCAGAAAAGACAAAGTAGCCTGGATGTAAACTTTTTTCTCTAATTTTCTTTTTTCATTCATCACTCACAATATTTCTTATACCTTCATGCACAACATAGTTCAATACTTACAAATATCTCACAGGGGAAATGTCTGAAAACGGCTTCAATAAAGATCTAATGCTAGACTCAATCCGGTGACCTTGTGATTATAAAGTATGTGCCCTAACCATTTGGTTACCAGGGTGCTCAACATTGCAGTGGATTGACATTTAGATAACTGAGAGTGCTGTCAGTCAGAGTAGAGAACAAAAACAAAAAGGCTGTGAGCGAAAGGCAAACTAAATATGAATATTTACTTAAATGCCAAGCTTTGATTTTCAATAAGTCAATGATTTCCTGAAAAACTTGTTTGTCTTGACACTATCTGACCATCTTAGCTCAGCTACCTGACATCTGAGCATCAATCAGCGTCGGCAGCAATTGTGTATGTGTGTGTGTGTGTATGTGTGTGCTATGTGAGAATCTATGAGGGGCCGTTCAGGACATAATTCAGAATTACCATTCACACATACTTACACATACTTACACATACACACATACACATACTTTTCCTCTCACATACATATATGAAACCAAAAATACTCACATACTATACTGAAGTTCACACACACATATAAATGAAATGCTTTCACATACACAACTGAAACACTCACACACAAACTGAAAAATTATATGCTTACACACACTACTGAAACGCTCTCACAAACACTACTGAAACACTCTTATACACATTACTGAAATGCTGTCATACACACTACTGAAACACTCTCATACACACTACTGAAATGCTCTCATACACACTACTGAAACACTCTCATACACACTACTGAAATGCTCTCGTACATGCGTTTCAGTAGTGTGTATGTGAGAGGAAAAGTATGTGTATGCGAATGGTAATTCTGAATTATGTCCCAAATGGTCCCTCATAGATATATGCTCCACTATATTCACCAGCTAGTCTCTGTCTGTTAACTGGTGCTAGGCAGGTAGTCTACAGTGGGTCTATTGGAGTTTTTTTCACAGCAGACAGCTAGAAATACATTGAGAGGAATGAACAATATCCACATTATTGTGGTGGTCTATAAGGTATATGACAGCTGAAAAAGAAGAACAGGTGGGCAGTGTCTGATTGAAAAGAAGCCATTGCAACATATGACATTGTATAATCCCTCCTGGAGTCCTGGAGGAACTAGATTAATGCAAAATTTAAGAAATGACTACATTATTTACTGTAGCTAACCCTAACCCTAACCCAAAACCTAAAACCTCAAAGTATTGGTATACTTAAACCACAACCAACAACTCTGTAGTGGAGCTTGTGAGAAAGTATGACTCAGAAACAAACATGAATAGAATAGAATAGAATAGAATAGAAATAAAGAAACAGCAATAAAGGGCAAGTGGTGTCAGGTCAGCAGTGAGGGCTATTTTATCACCATGGTAACCATGGTCAAAAGACATTTACACACCTAACATACACTTACAGTACAAAGCCAAGCAGGCTGAGAGCAGCTACAGCAGCAGCTCATGATGAGATTGTTTCTAGAACGTTCAGAGACAAGAGAAAGATACATACACTATTTTTTTTTAAATCCCTGTTTTTTTGCATTTGTCCATAAAACAATGAAATGCCTGCGGATTTTATTTAAAGTGTTAAAAGTCTTAAAATAATGGTAAATAATTATGTATTATATTTGTACAGATTAAAATGTAACTTAACATAAAATGTGAGGTAATATTTTATAGATTTGACCTGCTCATTATCAACAACATCACACTAACATCATGAAGTCTCTCACTGCAAAAAATGAAGACATCCAAGGAGCATCTGCTTTCTGTGCTTTCAATCCCATACATGTTTTAAGGACTACCTAACTTTTTGAACTTGATGTCAACTATAAAACTGTGGATCACCACAAGAAATGTTATTTTCCCTGCCAGAAGATGCTTCTCAACAAGTGGCATGCCTTCACCTTGTCAGAATACCCACAATCCTAAAAGGCCTACATATCCTTAAGCCACCTTCCTTTGGAAAGTACAATCCAGCATTCATCAGTGCATGGAACAATATTCTGTGTTTCAGTGTTTTGCATTAATGGCACTAAAGAATGAACAGAACTTGAGACTCTGGCAAAGGAAAACAATGATTTGCCAAATGTGACAATGGAGAACATGAAACTAACACAACATGAGAATGAAATCTCATTTAAGACAAATTCCTAAGAGATAAGAGGGGCCAACCTGGTGCAGATGTGGCGAGGTGGAGTGGTGAGTAGTGGTGTGTGGTTGCCAACAACGCCACCTGGGGAGTTTCGCCCCAGGAAATAGTTACGGTATTTTTGTAAAAATGAAAAAAAGGTCACGCAGGCTCGAATCACCACAGGGGAGAGATCAGGTATTAAAAGAATAATAATTTATTGTCACAATATTGTTTCTATAAAACTTCAATAGTTGCCAAAATATTTCACATTCACAAAAGACTGGGCCAAAGAAAGGGGAATGGACAGGGCTGGGCCAGCCACGGCGACCCTAAACCAAACCAAGGGGAAGGAGAAAAACCAAGAAAATAATATCACCCGTGACACTGCACACACACGCAATGGAGAAGTGAAGAAGCCACCACCAGGGATTGGGCCGCCGCGCTGGACTACAGCACCTGTCCACAGGGAGAGAGGGAAAAATTAAGATGGCCGCAGTCTAGCTGACCTCCTCACACACACCAAAAACAATTAAATATTATTTATAATACCAAACCACATTAAACATAATTAAGTCTTCTTAAAATATTCAAATACAAATTAGAAGAAAACAATTAAACAATTATCAAACCCGCCCCCCCCAAAAAAAAAAAAAAAGGAAAACAAGAAACAAAAGAAATAAATTGTTAAACGTCTCTGAGGTCACTATCGTCGGCAACAACAATCATTTAATCAAAACCATGTAATCGAGCCAAACAAAACAGCAGCAAACATCGTGGTGGCCGATGACCGGAACACACCAGGACGCAGGATAGTGTGCAGAACTAGGAGAGTGGGGGCCGCTGGTTACAGCGCCCCGCTGTAAAGCAAGAGAGAGACAGTGTCACAACTAGCGCAATGATGTAAAACTGCAACAGCAGACAATTAGAGCAGCCTACCTCTGAGCTCTACTGCACCCAACACGCGCCCACCAGAA